>NC_064816.1:20895489-20937164 GCF_023721935.1 Panthera uncia
GGGGGGCGCTCCGAGCGGCCCCGGCGGCCGGGCCGGCATCTGCGCGGCGTCCCTCCGCTAGAGGAGGGGACCAAGCCAATTCTCCTTTGCAGCAAAAAATTACATGTATATATTATTAAGATAATATATACATCTGATCTTATTTTTTAAAAAAAAGTTTATTTTGCTCCATTTTTGAAAAAGAGGGAGCGTGGGTGGCGAGCGGTTTTTACAAATTATTCTTATTTTCTGCTATCTGTCCCCGTCCCTCCCCACCCCCTGCTGAAGCCACAATAAGGGCAGGGACCGCGGCTCCAACCTATTGGTAACCCCTTTACCCGTCCCTCCCCCCCGCCCCGACGCCCAGCACCGTGCCCTGCACACAGTAGGCGCTCAATAAATGTTCGTGGATGATGATGATGATGATGATGAAAAACATGCACCATCAACGGCAGCAGCAAGCGGACCACGCGAACGGTGAGCAGCTAGAGCCTGGGCACCCGCTGCCAAATCTAATCCTTGTCATGGTCCTCCTCTTCCCACCCCCTCTTCCTTCCCACCCCCTCCCGTCTCTGATGCGCTGGGTGGGTTGAGGGGGCTGGAGAGGATGCTTCTAGCTCGGTGTCATCTACATGGAAAGGGGAGATGCGTGACAGCCACTCCGTTCTCCCCTTCAGGCCTTGAATGTCAGAGTCAATTCTGCATTTGTGGGGTGGGGGCGGCCGTGGAGTCCTCGGAGTACTGTGCCGCCGGAGGGGTGGCGAACCGAGGTGATTCGGGTTCAGTGTCCTCGGGCTCAACTTTCCTCCAACGCTCCCGAGCGATGGAAGGGGGGTGGCTGTTAGACCTCAGCCTGAGCCCCCTTTCCAGCCTTTTCTCGCCTTCCGTTCCTTCCCCGCCCCCTGGTCTCCAGTGGCATCCGGAAAATTCTAGGATTGCCCGGTTTCCCTCTTTGCGACGGTGGGTGAAGCACACCCCGCCCCTGGAGAAGGAGGCCGGGTCTCGGAATCTCGGCCAGGGGGTCGGGTGGAGCGTATTCCCGCTCCCAGCGTCTGTGTGCACACGTCGGTAACCTAGCAATGCCCGGGGAGTCGCTGCCGCTGTGGGGCTCCCCTCCCCAGCCCGTCCTGGGCACCACGTGCAGCCAGCCGCCACGCCAGCCCGGCTGGGTCCACGGAGGCTGGACCTGCTTCTGGCCAGCCCTCCTACCTCCTCCTTGGAGGCCAGGGCGCCCCCCACGACCTCAGTGGGCTCACAGCCTTCCCGAGTGAGCGCTTCCCATGGGAAGGCTCGGAACAACTCCTCCCCTGCTCGGGACTGTCTGCTGCACGCCCCCCTCCCCCGTGGTGCCCCCTTTCTCAGGCTGCTGGGTAGGCAGACCTGTGCTTCCTTTGACTCTGTCTTGTTCTTTGATTAGCAAGAATTGGTTTTGCAAACGCCCATCTCTCTACCTTGCCACCACTCTCACTTTGACTTCTGTGTCAGTAAAGAGGTTGTGACTCAAGGTAGGCACGTGCCTGGGAGACCTGCCTGGGTAGTGGTCTGACCCCAAATCTGAGGGGCCTTTGCACGTGGAGTCCTCTGGAGGGTCTGCGTGTCCTCGGCTGTCAGCCTGCACTGAGATGATTTCCTGCTTGGGCCTCCAGGGCCCCTGGCATAATCCAGTCTGTCTTTCCTAGGTGTAGGGGTGCAAGCTGCCTGCCTTGACTGTTTCTCTGGATGCTGGCTTGGCTGCTGCGGCTGCAATTTAAAATGCAAAAAAGGCCTAAAGATGTTTTCTGTTTTCGGAAGCCTGTGGAGGAAATGAGTCCCAAGCATCATGAATTTTCATTTGCAGGAAGTGTCAGTGCATAATCTAGATATTTGTTACGGGGCTTTTGGTATTGCCCTGGTGCCAGTGGAGGATTTTTTTTCCCCCTGTGCTGAAAAAAAAATGCATTTGTGGAAAGATTAGTTAGAGTAACACCCTGAAAATGATTAAGACTATTGAGTTATTGGGACTGCCCCCCCCCCCCTTTTCTTTTTGGTAATGGTGGTAGTTACTTTGGAGAAAAGCTGTTGTACGTATCTGTTAACTCATTAGAGATACATGGGTTTTAAAAGTCAGAGAGAGTGGAATAAGTGTGGGATGACTTCAGTCTGAAGCAAGGCACGAGCGGAGGCCTTGTGAAGACCTGGAGAGAGGCATTCGCCCCATTGCAGCAGTGGGTCCTGTGCCACCGATACTCTGCACAGAGCGCGTGGATTTCTCTTCCTGCTCCTGAAAAATAGGACATGAGGTTCAAAATGGAGACATGGGGACGATCCCCCTCCTCTCTTACTGATGAGAGACAACCTTTGCTTTTTTTCTCACACTAGGTTCTCACCGGTTTTTTTGTTTGTTTTTTAATTTTTCTTTTTCTCTTTCTTCCCAGAGGCAAACTATGCAAGAGGCACCAGACTCCCTCTTTCTGGTGAAGGACCAACTTCTCAGCCGAATAGCTCCAAGCAAACTGTCCTGTCTTGGCAAGCTGCAATCGATGCTGCTAGACAGGCCAAGGCTGCCCAAACTATGAGCACCTCTGCACCCCCACCTGTAGGATCTCTCTCCCAAAGAAAACGTCAGCAATACGCCAAGAGCAAAAAACAGGGTAACTCGTCCAACAGCCGACCTGCCCGTGCCCTTTTCTGTTTATCACTCAATAACCCCATCCGAAGAGCCTGCATTAGTATAGTGGAATGGAAGTATCCTTTTTTTGGGGGAAGTCTTTCTCATTTTCTCTTTTACCATCTGTTCTTCAAAAGGATTTGCGTTCTGAAATGGCACTTACAAAGTTGTAGCAGTCTGGAATGGGAGCAACAGAAAAGCTGTACGGAAAGGGTTTTGTCGTGTATACCTTCCTGTCTCCTCAGGGTGCGAGGGGCTGCTCTGAGGGTATATTTAGCTGTGTGTGTGCGTGTGTGTGTGAGTGTTCATTAAATACGAAATGGACCTTTGGTCACTTGACGCGAGATGTTTGGTTTAAACCCACCATTGTTTTTGGGGGCAGTGACATACACTGAACCTATTGCAGATAAGGTATGCAAATTTAAAATGAAAAGACTGCATGAGACTCTGCTGGAAAGAAATACATTTTGGACCTTGAGTGGCACCTTCTCATTCTGGTGTTTGGGATTTGTTTCTGCCACTCCGGCTAATGCTAAGGTTGCTTCTAGCTCTGACATCTGGTGGTTCTGACTGTTCAGGTAGCTACAAATATGAATGCTTGCTTCATAGGGAGGGAGCAGCATGCTCATCAATGCTATGACTTCCCGGAATTTCCTTTTGACAGGTTCCAAAAAAGCATGTGAAACGTGAGCACGAGGAAGCGTATGGAGGGAGAGGCTGGGGTGCGCCTCTTCTTCCTGAGCCCTTGTGAGTTAGAGAGCAGTCTGTCAGTGGGGGAATTTGCAGTTGCTGCCTTTATGAAACATTCTGTCTGGGTCCTTGGACTGGAGTTACATTTCTGGGTGTCTCCTTTGTATTTTTAAAACTGAACTCCAGATGCCCCAGGATGGTTGTTACGTCCCAGATCTTGGATAACCAGGGTCCTCGGCCTGCTCATCCCTTTCCCCAAATCTGGAGGCCAATCCCCAGTTCCTGCCACCCTTCAGAAAAGGTTGACTGAGGCCTTCTTTCTGAACAAATGGCTTTCTAATTAGTCAGATGATTCATTGGTCTGGGTAAAACAAAGCATTTCCTTTTCCCAGAAGTGTATTTGGGGCTGACAGGAGCCTCAGAGTAGCTCCTGACCATAGGAAAGAGTGTGAATGTGGGGCTTCGCCCACCACGCCCAGAGTGGACGGGCTAAAAAGGGAGGGTGTTGGCCAGCAGCTGGAAGGTGGCGCTGAAACCCCCTTATAATCTGAATACCTAGCTAGGCAGCGATTTGCATGCCTTCTGTCTTAGCTGGCTATTTTCTGTGCTTACGGCCGCAAGTTAAAATGAGGTAACTTTGTTTAGAAAGGTTTTGGAGAGGGCAGCCAAATGCAAGGGTAGGATTTGAGGGGTTTTCGTGTGTTTTTCCTTTTTAGAACAGATGTCTCTTCTCTAGAGGGAGTTACGGTGTCTCTCGCATAGCTGGGGTTGCGTGCATGTGTTTTCTCTTTAAGTTCTTTTCTGGTCTGAGAATGAACACCAGTGTCAGCTGGGAGGCAGCTAGGTGCATAGGGGGTGCCTCAGTGGCATCGCTAGAGTTGGAGGCATGTTTATACTCTGGCAGAAAGGTCTCCTCCTCCTGAGGTTGGCTTGACATGACTCTGAGTAAGCGGAGACCTGTCTGGGGTCATTAATTTCACGTGGAGTGAAGTAGGAGGCCTGACGCCATTTCTCTTCGTGCACAGTAATTTGTATATAGGGATTTATGTGTACGGAGTGAATTCCTGGATCATGCTGCTGATTCCCTTTCCCGCATTGCCAGACACATGTGTACAGGAACTAGGGGATGTGGCTGCCAATGCAGGGAGAAGCCTGCCTGCAAACGGGACAGCCTGGAGAATAGATCTTTAAACAACGTGTGATCTGTTTGTCTTTCCAAGTGACGGTTTCCTTCTAGTTCAGGGAGCAGGTTGTAGAAATCCTCCTAAAGCCAGTGAAGCCAGGCCCAGTCAGACAAGGTGTCTGACAGCTTCGTTTGTTTTTACACCCAGGCGAGGAAGGGTGTCCTGCATCTTAGGGGAACGAGGAGAGTTTGCCTTATCAGAAGGAATTTTTGGGAGCGGACCCATCTATTCTCTGTTGCTCTGTTCTGTGTGGCTTGTAAAAGTCTTGTGGCAGTGAGATAGTATCCACCAACACCTGCAAACTGAAACCTGACCACCATAAAGAAAAAGCATTACGTCTGGCCTTCCTGAACAGCATTGGTATCTCTCAGATTGCCTGGTCCGTCATTTAGGTGTTGGGAACTAAAATGGAAGGGTAGGGTATGGGGGACGGAAAAGCCATGGGTATGTTTCTATGTAGAATAACAGTGGGGCAGTTGGCTTTTAAAATTTCAGCAGGAACTGCGAAAAGGAAAAACCGAAAAGGAGATTCTGAAGTCTTTTGAAGGGGAACTGTCTCAAAGTTAGATTCCCTAGATAAGAGATTTTGTAATACTAGATGAGTTGAAAGAGTAAATATGAATGAAAGCTAATTGGCTTTAAAAATAAACCCATCAAAATTAGTAAGAGAATAATGTCGTTCATGCCCTTATTTCAGTGAGTGTTGAAGCTCTTCAGAGGGCTGAGTTCTCATGAGACTCAGGGTATCCCCAGAGAGGTAAGGTGCCTTTGTTTTCCCGGCAGTTTTGGATGTCCCAGAAGGATATCGGGATGCACGGAGAAGGGCCTGTTCATATCCTCAAAGCTTGAATATTTCAAGGTGTTTAGTTAAACCAGTGGCTTTGCCTTTTGTGGGTGAGGTTATGGGAGAAGCACTGTTATAAAATCAAGCCCCCCGCCCCCCGCCCAGGTTGCAGATTATGTTGGTGTTCAGAAACCTTGTATTTGGAAAGGCTGAAAACCAAAAGAAGATAAATAGTCATTTTGGCAGGAGTCGAATCTTGCACTGCCAGTTTTGACAATGTCTCTTAATAACACCAGAATGTTTAAGCAAGTGTCTGTTGAAAGCTGATTTCAAAGTGATTCTTCCAGACAGACCCCCGAGATTTAGAATTGTTCAGTTGTACTTTGCAAGTGTCTGGTGCTGATTTCTTATGGCTTTTTATTTAATTTGTTTATAAATTGAATGCAGTAACAGCTCATTATAAACTGAGCTCCAGTCCAGCTGTAATCTGAAACAGTGATAGGCATTGATTAGTAAAGGAAGCAGAGGGGGAGCTGGAGCCTGGCTTGCCGGTTACAGTGTCTGAGGTATTGGAACATGCCATGAGACAGTCACAGGTAGAATGCAGAAAGTCCTGGTGACTTGGCCTGCCCCAGTCCAGACAGGAGATCGACCCAGCCAAGAATAGCCCCCGAGAAAATGGCTTTAACACATGGAGGCAAGGATTTGTGGGAGAGATTTGTCTCATGAGGACTACTCTTTGTGTCTACAACAGCCAGGAATTTAGTGTTCTAAGGCCTTTGTCACTTTTAAAACTCTAAGAAGCAGAAACGTGGTTCAGAGGCTGCCCTAATTGGATGTGTGTTTAGGTTTCAATATAAAATGCACGGCAAAGAATGAACGCAATGTGATCCTTGCAGAAGAAGGAAAGGACACGGAAAAGTCATTCGATAGCGAGATTTGCCAGAGGACCATGGATGATTACATCTACTGGGGACCAAGCAGGTCTCGACAGTTCGTCGAGAAGGGATTTGTGTGTATAATTTTCATTTCAAAAGTGATTCAAGAGTGGTATGATCGGGAATGTGATGAGAGAGATGGTTTACGTTTGCATAAGACATATATACCTTAACAAAATTTTTCAGACCATTTGACATATTTATATTATTGGCTATTTTTGCCAATTGTGTGGCCTTAGCTATTTACATCCCATTCCCTGAAGATGATTCTAATTCAACAAATCATAACTTGGTAAGTGTCCTTAGAGTTCCTGCTTGTCCTGATGTGTGGTTATCATTTGCCTCTGTACTTAAACTGGCAGCTAGCTTTCTGGGTGGCTGAAGTTTACAGCTATGCATGGGATGTTTCCTGGAGCTTTCCAACAGGGGGTTTGTTTGTTTGCTTTTCTCTCTGACCTGTATTCTCAAATTTATACTGAATGAAAGTGTATAAAGTCCTGAATCTTGTATAAAGAGATGTGGAACTTTTTCACGGAAGGTTCCGGTTTGTAGCAGATTTTAAAATAACTTTTCTTTCCACATAGACTTTTGCTGTCTACCATTATTTTCATGATAATAAGAGCTGCTTTTTTTTTTTTTAATCAAGTGTTATTGGGGAGTGATGGGCATTTTGTTTGGTCAGTTTTTCTGGTAAGTAGAGAATTACCGTGGACTTTGCCCGTGAACTATTCATTTTTAGAGCAGCAGTGTACAAGAAAACGAATACAGCTATGTGGGACCTAATTTGGAGAATACAGTGTAGTATTCTACTAGGAGCGGCCTATGAAATGCCCCAAGATAAGATGATTCTTTGGTTAAATAAATCGGGATACTTTCACATAACTTTATTGCCCTCTTAAAGATTTATAGCGCACATTAGCTCAGTAAGAGCTCCGGGAAGGTCTGTAGTTAAAAAACCAGTTTCATTTTGTTTAACTCAGCGAGTCCCTAAAAGTAATTGGTCATGGATTCTTCAAACAGTTTTTTGGCAGAACATATCACCAAACCAGTGTTTCATGGAACTTCCTTTGGGAAAGGTTGGTATAGTTAAAAAAACAAAAACAGAAAGAAAGAAAGAAGAAAGAAAAAAAGCCCTAAAGAGCACCAGAGTTGGGACTAGGAGCGTGATTGTCCCACGGAGCTGGCAGCTTGCTGTGTTCTGGGGCACTTCCCCAAATCCTCTCTGCGTGGCCATTCAGCCACTTGTCTAGGGGGTTGGGTGAGAAGATCCCTGGGATCGTGTTTACCTCTGATATTCCGTAATCTTTTCTCAATGATTCAGAAGGCCCATCAGGATTTTTTCTCCAGCTGTAGCATCCTCCTTGGCAGAGGCTGCCCAGAGAGGCAGGTGGGGCAGGGGCCAGCGCTGGGTCACAGGGAGCTCCCTCTATTGTTTTGCTTTCTCCTCTCTTAAGATTCATTTTGTTCTGATTTTTCTCACGTTGAAGCTGTATCTTAGTAGGGCTGGCTGTTTGTAACTGAGTGTTGTAAAGGCAAAACTAGTGTGGGGAGGGCTCTGCTGGGTTCTGAAGATCCTGAAATTATGCTCTTGTGATTTTTAGCCTCAATGGTTTATATACAGGATTTCACGTCACACGTAAGATGTTGTGGCGTATGTCCCATAATAAACGTGATGTCTGTTCACGGTCAGGCTTTTATGGTCTGATTTCTAGAGAATGCAATAAACTTGTGGACACTGCTCCCGAAGATACAACTCAACAGGACTGGATGCATGTATACACCCTTACCATCACTGTGTATTTATACTATGGTGATTTGAGTGCTTTGGGATATTTTAAACAGCTTCTGATTTGGTTGTAGGCATGTGACATTAGATGATCATTTGAAAGGAAAAGAAGTGGCAAAAAGCCCCCATCAATGGGGATGGATCATCATAGTCTAGGCCACAGATGGTGTCAGCCTTGTTACCAAATTTAACAACGTGGATGGTGACCCAGTTTGTTGCTTTTTGTAGCTCAAGAGAACATGATTAAACAAACTTAGAAAATAAATACCTTTCAGAAAGGCAGATTAATTCAGATCAATGGAATAATTAATGTAGCTGCGTGTGTAAGCCAATTAATATTCTGATTTTTCCCAGGGAAATTCAGGGCACTGATATCTGCTGTAAGACCAGTTGGATTTCTCAGCTAACGAGTAAGGGAATAAACTATAAGAAATGGGTAAATCTGTTTTCTTCTCCCTTGCAGTCCCTCCCTAGCGGATCCTTTCTCGACAGTTCTTAAGCAGTGGTATTTTTAGGGGCGGGGGGAGAGGCGGGGTATTAGTTTGGCAGACCTTTCTAAAAACCAACATGTATTCCTTTGACCTCTTACTGCTCTGAAACTCATAGCATTCGAGTTTCTGTCTTGTTTCACTTGGATGGTCACATGGCCAGATGAGTTTATTCTCTGCTTGACTCTTTAAATATTTCCTTTCTCACTGTGGGAAGGGAAGATCTTTGTGGATTTCCCCCTGACTCTTTGCAAGGTCCCATGCCATGTCGGTGCTCCTGCTAGGGAGCTGTTTTTTTTGTTTTTTTTTTTTTTTTTTTTTTTTTTTTTAATATTTTTGACCCAATTTGTACCAAAGTGATTGCTCTATTTTTGGGATCGGTTTAGAGGCAGCTGAACGAAGCTTATTTTTCATCTGTAGTAAATACCTTTCAGTTAACATGAATGGCAAAGCAAAGGGCAGAGACCGATACGGGTTGCAGAACTGCACGTGTCAGGGTGCTGGTGAATTGCTTTGCTTCGTAGCTCTGTGGGGAATGTGTATGTTGAACTCTTAGAGCCAGCTTGGTACAAGCTGTTTCTGCCTGTTACAGGTCATTTGTAGTGACGTGATTACTTCTGTTGGGTAGGAAAGGTGGCCATCCTCACTGGTCTGATAGGTATTTTGTCTGGGTTGCATGCAACTTAGCCAGCTTTGGAGATCTAGAAACTACCTTGGGGGCAGCAAGTTTTCCCAGGGTTAGATTTTTTTTTTTTTAAATATAAACAATCTCAAGTTTCTATGCAGCTTTCATTTGTGGACTTGCAGGGACTGGTGGAGGCTGGAGCCATGGAAACGGTACAACTGAGTTCCCACAGTGAGACCCTTCTTGGCTCAGTGGGTAGCGCGAACTCCTCGCTTCCACTTATTGAAAGTGTATATCATTTGTTTAATTTCTTCTTAGCCCGGGTGGGGGGGCGGAGGGGAGAGCTCTGCTTCATGGGGTGTCAGAGCGAGGCTGCTCAGAGTATTGTACTGCAGTGTGTTGAAGGATGCTCTATCTAGTTTCCCAAACTTCAGTTTTTCATATGCAAACTGATGCAGTTGAAGTTTTCTGCCTGTGCAGCGGGGTCCCCAGCCCCAGGTGGTGCCCAGCTCTCTGTAGTGCTGAGCTGCCCCAAATTAGAGCTGTCCCAAATGGGGGTGCTTGTCTGCCAATTAGGACCTTCCCTCATGTCTGCTAATGATGCCACCCACGGAGGGCAGGGCCTCTGGCCCAGGCCTCTCTATCCCTTTATCAGGCACAGTGGCGGATAAAGGGTGTTCAATAAGTTGCTTGTTCTACTCAACAGGCAGTTTTACCAAGGCTTTGCCCCTTTCCCGCCCCCTTTCTCATCTTGTTGTTGAGTTGAGGCCCCTTTGTTTTTCTTTAGCCAGTTGATATTTTGCATATACAGAACCCCTCGTGTCTTCCTCTCCTCCCCATCCACACCCGGGTTGCTGCGGCCAGGTCCTCCTGGGCCGTCTGAGCTTTTTGAGTTCCTCTTTGTAGCTGAACCCTCCCTCCCCCCGCATTTGTCCACCTACAGTTCCTAAACACTCCTCTTGTGAGCTTGCCTGCCTCCTGGGCTTTTCTCCATCTGCAGTGCCTCTTCTCCCTTGGCCCCTCCTCCTCCTCCTTCTTCTTCTGCTGCTTCTGCTTCTTCTGCTTCTGCTTCTCCTGCTTCTCCTGCTTCTCCTGCTTCTCCTCCTTCTCCTTCTTCCTTCTCCTCCTTCTTCTTCCTTCTTTTTTTAAAATTTTTGAGAGAGAGAGGGAGAGCACAAGTAGGGGAGGGACAGAGAGAGAGGGAGACACAGAATCGGAAGCAGGCTCCAGGCTCTGAGCTGTCAGCACAGAGCCCGACACAGGGCTTGAACTCACGAACCGGGAGATCATGACCTGAGCCGAAGTCAGATGCTTAACCAACTGAACCACCCAGGCGCCACCCCCCCCAAGTTTTTTTAATGTTTATTTATTTTTGAGAGAGAGTACAAGTGGGGGAGGGTCAGAGAGAGAGGGAGACACAGAATCTGAAGCAGGCTCCAGGCTCTGAGCTGTCAGCACAGAGCCTGATGCTGGGCTCGAACCTGTGAATTGTGAGATCATGACCCGAACCAAAGATGCTTAACCAACTGAGCCACCTAGGTGCCCCCCCTCCACCCCTGCCAGCCCCTTCTTCACATGTCACCGCCCTTGTAGCTTTTCAGGAATAATCTCAAACTACTCACTTCCACGAAGGATTTTCTGACCCTGATCCAAAGTAACACTTTTTTTTTCATTAACAATTTTTTTAATGTTTGTTTATTTATTTATTTATTTATTTTTTTTTTGAGAGAAAGACAGACTGTGAGTGGGAGAGGGGTAAAGAGAGAGGGGGACACAGAACCTAAAACAGACGCCAGGCTCTGAGCTGTCAGCACAGAGCCTGAGGTGGGGCTTGAACTCATGAGTGGTGAGATCATGACCTGTGCTGAAGTCAGAGGCTTAACCTGCTGAGCCACCCTGGTGTCCCCAAAGTAACACTCTTATTTGAACCTGTCTGGTGGAAACTCGCATATAAAATACCCTATATTTTAGCTCTTTATATTCTCATCTTTATGTTATCAAGCATTTTCAGAATATAATTCATAAAGAGTATAGCTCAGTGGTCAAGGATTTGACTGAAGAACACAACTCATAGTGAATCATTCTGGAATCCCCCACAGTGCCTGGCCCTCTGGTACAAAGTAGCTGTTGAGTAAACACGTGTTGTTGATGTGATTGCCAGGAGAAGCACCAAACCCATTCTTTCCTCTGAGCTTTATTCAGGATTTCCTGTGTGGCAGGTCCCTCTGTGGACTCCTTGGAGGAGGTCCTTGGCTGGGAGTGGATGGGAAGTTATAAGCTCGTATTCTTAAAAAGGTTAAAGTCTTGTGACTCTGCTTCTCGAGCACCTCTGGCTGATGGAGCCCTGGGAGCTGGGTTTCAGAGCTGAGCTGTCTAGAATGTTTTGTGCTCAGAGTAGTGGAGTGGTGGGTCTCTGAGCAGCAGTGCTGACTGTGGGCTCTTGGCAGTGGGACCATTGTGAGATGCCTTACAATGGCCAGGAATGTCGTGGGATGATGTCCTTTGATTGTGTTCTCTCTTCCGTGGCTGAGATCCCAATGCACGGTGTTTCCTGGGCTGAAAAAGTGAGCACATTGGGTCTGTGTGGTCATATAGTTTAGCATCTCACTGTTTTTGCACATAGTGAGAACTTCCAAAACACAGTTTCATAACTTGGTTCCTTGGGGTTAGCCTGTAAGGTGGGTTTTAGTTCGGAATGTTATCCACACCAGGTCTTTGCTCCGCAAAGAGTTCTGTTTGAACTGTGCGCTCTTATTTCTGCACAGCTAGATTCTGTCTGTTCTGAGACAGCTCCTGTGCTGCCTTCTCAGCTCAGCCTCCTCTGAGCCTCATTCGCTCCTGCCTCCCACCCCACCTGCCAGAGTGTAAGTACTTGCTTTCTCTTTGCCCTCCCATAAGCACAGTACATCCTCCTCTTTACAGACATTAGGTCCTTTTTATAACAATCCCTCCTCGCTTTATAACTGTTATGGGGAGTGGTTTCTGTGTTGTGGTTCTGCACATGCGTTGTGGGGTCTGATGGCCTGGTTCTTTGGCTGATTAGCTGAGTTACTTTGGATGAAATCAGCATATGAGTTCCTAGAGACGGAGGCTGGAGTCTGATCGGTCTCTATGGTGTTGCAAACGTAACTCCGTGCCCGGCGCACAGTAGGCGCATCAGGAAATGTATGTGGAATGAGCCAATAAAAACACGAATGGCCATACAAGGGCTTCATGGTAAGTCCTTACGGATCAGTCGTTAATTTTCAACAATTGGCTAATGATTAATGTTTGCCCGAGAGGCTGACTTTCGTTGTCCAGTGTTAATGAGAATCCCAGGAAACACCTGTCAGAGTTTGCCTTTAATTTCAGGATGGTGTCTTTCTTGGCAAATTTAACTCTTTACATCTGAGGCAGGAGAGAAGGAAGACAGACAGACCCTTGTTGATACGTTTTGAATCGTAAGCTGGCTTCTGTGTTCAGTGTTGTATGTGTGCCCAGTGTGTGCACTGTGTGCACGCGGGTGGAGCGTGAGCATCACAGTTCATAGAAAGACGGGTGGAGGGAAAGCAGCAAAATGACCAGAGGAGATAGACTTGTGTGGTAACACTGTATCCAACACTGGTTTCCTAGTCATAAAATGTGAACTGGTTTATGTGCTACACAAATCATCATATGTCTTTTCTAGTCTTACCTTGTGACAAAGAACACGTTATGTGGCTCCATCTTTTACTGAACGGACTTTGGTTGGGTATTGACAGGTTTTCAGAGACCAAGTCCAGCTCTTAAAGAGTTCAAGTTTGCTACTAGTCAAGTTTCTTAAGAAGGATTCCAAAGGGTCCTCAGTCCTTTGACTGGTTTGTTACAAAAGCAAATCTCATTGTTTTATAGTCCCACCTTAAGCACCGGAATTTCCTTGCTCAGACCCTTTAAAAATGAGCTTGGCTTAGAGTGAAGATATTTGGATATATTGATGTGTTAGCCAGCACTTGTTGGATTACGGGTTGCAGAGACACAACTCAAATTGGCTTAGTTGGAAAAAAAAAGTGTGTGTGTGTGTGTGTGTGTGTGTGTGTGTGTGTGTGTGTATGTCATTTATGAACTTAGCTAACTAAAAAATCCAAGGGGTAGAAGTCCTATCAGAGGCAGCTGGAAAAAGGGGCTTAAAAGAGGGTATTGGGGCACCTGGGTTGGTTGGTTCAGCATCTGACTCTCAACTTCAGCTCAGGTCATGATCTCACGGTCATAAGATTGAACCCTGTATTGGGCTCCATGCTGAGCGTGGAGCCTGCTTGGGATTCTCTCTCTCCCTCTCTTTCTGCACCTCCCCTGCTCATGCTCTCTTCTTCTCTCTCTCTCTCTCCCTTTCTCTAAATAAATACATATAAAAAAGAGGCTGTCAGGATGCCAGCCTGCACCCCGGCCCTCGGGTGTCTGTGGCACGGTCTGGCTGGCCTGCAGTGGGTCTGTCTCACACACCATCTCAAGTGTGCATCCCTCTTAGCCCGTCTGGGGGAGGGTCTGTGGGGAGATGCATTCTTTCCTTAACCTCAGCTCAAGTTCAGTATTTTAAAAATGATTGTGTGAGAAACAAGAGACCCCTGTGGCAGATTTGTGGATAGTTTCTTTTTTTAACCTTCCCCATCAGTATTTAATTTTTAACTGTCTGCAAAATGTGAGAAGTTCTGAAATCAGAGGGGACAATTTGCCCAGCAATAGAGATACTTATGTCTCATTAGATATTGGTGGTGGTGGTGGGGCTCTAGAACAGACCCCCAACAGCTCCTCCCCTAACAAAGTTCCTAAAGAAATTATAGATGTTCTGAAATTCTAGTGGTTGAGCTATAGGGAAGGACATCAGGGGGCATTACTGTTGCTCAGATGATGTGCCAAGGGAAGGACTGGCGGTGGGTGTCCTTGTCCTGGGGGTGGGAGATTGGCAGGTCACCCAGGAATAGACGGTAGCATCCCTGCTTCTTCCTCCTACTGTGCTCAGACGCCTGGGGCTCTCTGCCAGCAACAGCACAGGCTATGTCTCCCAAGTCCTGTTCTGCCCATATGATCAGAGTAGGGAAAGAGGCAGAAGGTGTCTTCTCTTTTTAATTCAAGTGGGATTGGAGTTCTTGCTGCTACGGTTGTTGTGGACAGTAAAACGGTGTGGCTGGGGAGCACAGCCAGCCGTGGCTGGTGGGGCGGGGGACACAGTGAGCAAAGCTGAAGATGGGGCTGAAGGGGGAATTGCCTGAGGTGACTAGTCCTATGTGTGTGTGTGTGGTGGGGCGGCGGGCAGAGATGTGGGTGGGTGGAAGGATGGATGGGTGGTTTTGACACACACCTTGAAGGATGAAGCCTTCTGGTGATTTTTGCTAAGCAGGGCCCCAGACATTGCCCAGTGCAGAGGAAAATGACTTTCTTCTCCTGAGCCTCCAAGCAATTCTTTCTGCCAATTTTTTATCCTGCTCCCTATTGGCTGAGTGGTAATTCTAGAAATCAGAGGACATCTGTTGAAATTATTGAAAGAGTGACCTTGAGGGGCAGGCTGGAGGGAAATGGGAGGCTGACCTGAGGGAGGGAAGGCAGGTTGCAGGCTGCTCAGGGGGAACGTGGCTGGCAGGTGGACCCAGCCTGGGAAGGAGGGACATGGCAGCCTGGGGCCTCCAAGCCGGTGAGGTGAGAGGCTCCCACCTTTCCCTGCCTCCTTTTTCTGTGTCCATGGGGAAGTCTAGCACAACATGCTCACAGATAATTCTGTAGAGCTGGAACGACTCTTATTTATAAGACAGGGAGTTGAGGCACCATTATTCAAAGGATATTTTATTGAGACTTGCTATGTGGGGCAGACCAGGCTTTTCTGTCCTTGACTTATAGCCCAAGATGCTCTGGCTTGCTGTGCCCAGGAAAACCCACAACCTGGGGTCAGAGAACAACCCTCTTTGTTTTCCACATTTTGTGTTCCCACAACAGATCATCATTCAACATTTGCACGAATGCATTCTTCTGGACGCTGGAAACAATATAAAGTGACAGTCTCTTTTTACCTGTCCAGCTCGTTCTAATCAGTCATCAGTTTGGTGTGGCCCTTTCAGAATTGTTTTTCACTGTGTACGTATATGTGTATAACCTGTGCATTTTGCACAGCAGGTGTCTGTATAGTTTGGGTATTTTATTTTTTATTTTTTTAACATTCTTTTTTTTAAAGTTTATTTATTTTGAGAGAGACAGAGACAGCGCAAGTGGGGGAGGGGCAGAGAGAAATAGAGAGAGGGAGAGACAGAATCCCAAGCAGCCTCCGCACTGTCAGCATGGAGCCTGACGTGGGGCTCAAACTTGTGTACTGTGACATCATGACCTGAGTTGAAACCAAGAGTCAGACGCTCAACCGACTGAGCCACCCAGGCACCCCCATACATACTCATGTATTTTAAAGTTTACACAAGTGGGAACAGAATGCATGCATTATATAGCTTCTTTTTTTCTGCTTAACATATCATACAGATCTTTCCATATCTGTACATGGAGAGCTAACAACTTGCATTGGGGTAAAATATGCCTTGTACGAATGTGCCGTGGTTTACTTGTTCTCTTTCTGCTGAGCATTTAGGCTAGTTTCTAAAGTTTTGCTATTTCACACAGTACTGCACTGAATATCCTTGAACGTGCTTCTTTGTGCATACAAGGAAACATCTCTGGGACAAGTACTTAGAAATCAACTCTCTGGGTGGGAGGATAGTGCATTTTTAATTTCTGCACTTACTGGCACATCACTGTCCACTAAGCCTGTATCCATTCAGACTCCTACCCCCCCATCTCCTGGAAATGATCTGCTGTCACTCACCTCTGATGACTGACCTCGTTTGTTTTCATCTCAGGCTATGGGAAGAGAAATTTTGGGAATAGGGTTCAGCCTTCCTCCTGGATGTTTGGCAGGCATCCAGAGCCTCTGGTTAGAGCAGAAAGTCCACAGACCCTGAGCACTAGATTCCTAATCTCTTTTGAACCACAGATCCAGATGAAAGGCCCCAATGCTTATCATTTTTCTCCCCACTTTGAGTAGTACTTTGCCATACGCTTGATTATTGTAGTTGTTTCTGGTGAAATATTCATTCTAGGTAGCTAATAGGTAAATAAGTTTCTTAGTTTTGGAGTATTTGCTACAGTTTCAAGGTGAACACTGCCTTTACAGTTCCTTTCATTTGGGGAGGAAAAATATCTAACCTGGTATGTTTCTAATGTCCCATGTTCTTTGGTTATTAATTATTTTATTTTCGTGCATAGGACAATCTCACTGTTATTATGGTATTTATGATAGGGTTTATGCCCCCCTACTTCTAAAAGCTCTGAGATAGCTTAGGAAACAGGAGTGGGTGAAGGAAGGGGCAATGTGGAATGAAAACATGGGTTGCTAACACCCGGGCACCGATTTGGCCTTCAGGATTTCCAGCAGTGATGGCCAAAGGAGGCACATCCTAACTTACAATGCTTTTATCCTCTCAACAATGGGAAGCGGCTGCATTCATTCAGAGATGCACTTTTTAGGAGCCGAATCCAAGGGGGAATCTGCAGCGTGGGTCCTTGTACAAAGTGCATTGTCAGGCGTGGTGAGCCGTATCGTCGCTGTGCTTTTGTTAGAGTCAGAAACGCCCTGCGAGCAGATGGTCTCTGGCTTCGTAGTTTCCAAAGGGTTCGCGCGCAACCTTGAACTGTGGCATAATGAAGGAACTTCTGTGTTCTGTGAGAGCTTCGCTTTTTGATTATATAAATCATGATAGAAGTAAAGATGGGAAGATGAAAAAGAGTAGTTTAACACAGCTATCATTAAATCATGCATAAAGTACTTTTTTGAGCGTTTATTATGTGTAACATGGAGTCCATTAAACACATTCGCTTACTGTCCTAACTTGTGTAAGTCAGAATATAAAAGGACGCTGTGAATTTATGCAGAGAACCCCTCCAAAACTCTCATTCTTGAAGAGATGTGGTTTTATTATTTTACTCTAATGTGGACTAAGGCAGTGACCAATAGATTTTTTAGAAAGACATCCTTGAATGTCCTTCTGTAAATAGATAACAATGGAGTATAATGACTTTATATTTAAATGACTCCTTTTGAATTGTACAAAAACAGCCAGTAATTACCCCCTTTAGAACTTTGTCTCACGATATTGCAAAAATGAACTTCTCTTTGGGCTTTCACAAATTCTGAATTATTGAACTATAAATTAATGTTGAATCAATCTTTTCAGAGGCTTTATCAGGAGGGAAAGAAATGAGAACATCTACAGTTCTGAATTCAAATTCGAATTCAAGAAGTAGTGACACCCAGCAAGAATTTGGTAAAAGAGGGGTGGTGAAGAGGTCTTTCTCTAGAACGACACGTGGAGTGGAACTAGTGTGGTCAGGGACGAGAAGGCGCTGGCCAGCTGCGGAAGCTCACCTCGTCATGGAAATCATGTGGCGCAGCGGGAGGTGAGATGGCCGATTCTCATTTACCCGGAGTGGTGCTGGATGTGAACCACAGACCGGCTGAGCCTGGGATCAGAAAGGGCCCTGGAGCCCTTCGGATGGATGTGTTCCTTTTCATACTCAGCAGTTGACTTGCCCAGGGTCCCATAGTAAGGAAGGAACCAACTGAGGACCCAAGCAAGTCTCCTGTCCCCCGGTCTGTTTCTTCCCACGCCCTCCCACAGCTGTGAATCCGGGTTGAAGCCAGGCACTTCCCCTCTGACAGGGCAGTGTCTGAGAATACCAGGGGCAGTCGGGACAGCTGGGACATCAGATGACCAAAGAATGTCTGTTCACAGTATGCTGGGCATTCAGTTGACTTTTAATTCTCTCCTCAATTTTTTTCTTTATCTTACCAAAGAGAGTTTTGATCACTCCTCCTTGCCCTGCTTTACTTTAGAAATTATTCTCTTACTTTCTTCACGCATCCCAACATGCGGCAATCATTTGACCATAGACAGCCCCATTATCTTATGGAGTCAGGGCGCTGGCAGGGGGAGGGCAGCAGAGCATCGGCAGAGCTGGAGGATAGATGCAGTGGTCTCTCCTCTGTTACCTTGATCGGGTGCGGGTAGCATACACTGCCTTTTTTTTTAAAATTTTTTTTAATGTTTATTTATTTTTGAGAGAGCATGAGTCAGGGAGGGGCAGAGAGAGAGGGAGACACAGAATCTGAAGCAGGCTCCAGGCTCTGAGCTGACAGCAGAGAGCCTGACGTGGGGCTCAAACCCACGAACCTCGAGATCATGACCTGAGCTCAAGTCGGACACTTAACCAACTGAGCCACCTAGGCACCCCGCATACACTGCCTTTTGATAGTAACTGGAGGCACGGAGATAATTGTCTTTCTTACTGGCTCATGGTTGACATCTGAGCTAGGTGGACTTTATATCTATAATTGCCCTAATTCTCATTTAATCCTTGCCATAAACTCCCAAGGAATTCTCATTTTATGTGAGGAGAAAAGGCTGAGTGGGTCAATTGTTTATACCAGGCCATAAGGCCTAGGAATGGGCAGGGCCAGGATTTGCACCAGGCTTTCTGACCCCAGGCTCCTCCACTGGGCTGTGAGGGGAAGCTGAGGCTCATGACTGATGTCCTCTTAATGCTGAGCAGGGGAGGGTGAGGCCAAGGGGAGAAGCAGCATCAGAATATCCAGGTGGGTCCTCGGGGAAGTTTTCACATTCATGGTGTTGGTTGGGGTTTGGAGCCTAGGTGTGGGGGCTGGCATAGAAGCTGTTTTCATGCCTCCTCATTCCTACCACCCGGAGACATTTCCAGGTGGGGGTTGTGGCTGGAGAGGATCTGGATGGAGGTTTTTACCAACCCTACAGCCCTCTGCCAACCTTCTGAATTATCCAGTTAAAGAGGGAGTGAGTAGAGAGGTTGAAATTGGGTATTAAATAGATTTTATTGCATTTTAATTCTTGAAAAGTTGTTTCCTACAAATGGAAAGTGCAGGAACTTTTGCGGTGTGGGTAGGAGGTTTGTGCTGAGCCCTGGCCGGTTGTAGGATGAAACAGTTAGGGTTATGGGTCCTGGAGTCAAACTGGGTTCAGTCCCCAGCTTTGCTGTGCACTGTCTGTGATCAGCAAGCTGCTTTTTCTTGCCAAGTCTGTTCCTTTTTTGGAAAAGAGGAAATACAGCAGTTAAGGGGGTTAGCCCAGTCCCTGGCTCCTGGAAAACACGGAGTCATTGGGGGTTGTCACTACTATTGTGAGCCATGGCAACGTGTCCTTAAGCTTCAGCACAGTGGTGTGAGGTAGGGGTGGCTGTCCTCAGCCTTAGAGACCAGGGAAGAAACTGGGGCCTAGGAAGACCGGCCCACTAACTCCCAACCTGATGAGGGAGTGGCAGAATGGGATTGGGCGAGCCACACCAGAGATGCTTCCTGACGATGTACTGTGTTGGGGGTTTGCTCTCCAAAGCCATTCTATGGAAGATGTATTCACCAGACTGACCCAGTCTAAGAAGGTAGTGGGCCTGCCAGGTGTTGGGGTGGCCCTGGTGAGGAAGTGCCTGAAAGTTATCCTCTCCATTGTAGGAGGAAGAGCTAGGCCAGGACCGTAGCCTGCCTTTGCTCAGACAACAATAGAGGGTTTCTCTTTTCCTGGGAACACCAAGGAAAGAAAGGATTTAATGGTCAGGATCTGATTCTGCCACAGCTGGGAAGGCTGAAGGCTGCCTCTACACAGTGAGTCATCTTGAGGCAGGGTAGAAGAATCCAGAGCTCAACACCCTCCCACGAGGCTTGGGGGTGTCTGCACAGACTACTTTCTCAGCTAACTAGGAATCCGCTTACCAGCTGTGTCTTGTTCCTGCTCGGCCCAGGTGGGAGACCCCTGACCATCTCTTGATTAAATGATACTTAGAGGGGGAAAGGAAACAAAAGCTCCAAGGAGCAAAACGGGTGTGGAGAGTTCTGGCCTGACTGCCGTGGCTCCCACAGGAAAACGGGGTGATGTCTGGAGCTGGAGTATCAACCACCACTAGCGCCCCGGGGGAGCGCCCATCAGGGCGTCTAATTTCATTCTCCGGCTGCCTTGTGTGTATTGCTCATTGGGGCAGGGAGGGCGGGAGATCCGGCCCTGGAAGTGGCAGAGGTGGGACGCAGACATCTCCAGCCTTTTCCCAAGCCGTGTTCTTGGACCTCAGGAGTTCCTGCTCCTCCCTCCAGTGGGAGACTGAGGCCTACAGGTGGGCCGGAACTTGCCAGAACTAAGGCTTCCTAGAACCCAGGCTGTCCCTGGCTTTTTGCCATGTGGTTCCTGGCCTCAGTTTCCTCACCTGTGAGATGGGAGTGGTGAGGCGACACATGCATCACGTTGTTGAGAGGATGAAAAGTGGTTTTTGTAAGGGAACCATCTGAAACTCGGGAGCCGCACCATTAACTTCCTTCTACCTCAGGCCTCACTTATTCAGGTGTTTGGGGCACGTCCTTGTCTGACTGCTCCCCTTCCTGTCTTCAGCCTGTGTTCTGTCTTTAGGAGAGCAGAGACTGGAGGAAACAGAGCTGGATTTGGGCCCCGGGTTTGCTGCTCACTAGCTTTGTGACTGAACACATTCTCTTCCCTTCCTTGGCCTTGGTTTCCTCATCTGTAGGATGAGCATGGAGTCTTTGTGAGGAGTCAAGAAAATAACATGTGGGTGAGCTGCACTTTATCAAAAGACGCTGTTTACTTTGTCAGGAATGCTCTCGAGGATCGTCTCTTCCTTCCCAGGGAATTTTGGGGGTCAGCAATGTCTGAGCGTTGGGGGGACCTTCAAATTCCCCTGCTGGAGTGCTGTGGGGTGTTTTAAATCGCAGTTACAAGCTGGGCCTGCTAAGTCCCTGTGTTCTCTTGTGAGTATTGCATTTCTCGGCCCTAGCTTTTTTCCCCCATGCGGCCCAGGGCAGGGGGGCGGGAGGAGGGGCATGCTCTTGCCTGTTCTTCAGGAAGGGTCTGGTCACTGCTTCTAGCTCCGGGCTTGCTGGCAGTGGAGGGAGAGAGGCGTGGGGGCCTGGTCGTGGCAGCGGAGCTCGTGGCTGCTGCTGAGCTTGCCCACGTGCTGAGGTCAGCGTTTTCAGCAGCAGGGAGCTCTGCGTTCGGTCTCCAGCAATCAGAAGCTGGGAGAGCAAGTGTGGCTTGTGGGTTCTGGGGTTGGTATTCATGGCCACACTGACGTTTCAGATGAGACCGTGGGGCCTGTGCCTTGAACCTTGCCCCCTTTGATTTCTGGCACCCAGCTCAGCATTTTACACCTGTTTTGTCTGTCTTCACAACCAGTCAGGCGGCAGCGATCGGCACTTCCGTGGTGCACGTGAGGCAAATGAAGCTCAGATTAACTGAACGACTCTCTGATGAGGTAATGAGCTCCCGAGATTATCAACAGGTTGTGTGGCCGCTCTGCACTGTTTCAGGACTGTGCCCTGCCGGGTGTACGAGGCATGTCACGGAAAGGACGCTGGACTTGGAGGCAAGTGACGTGGCCTTGAATTTATGCTCTGTACCCTCACTTCTGTGCGACCCTGCTTTCCTCCCTAGTCGTGAAGTAGGGACCAGTGGGATGTGTGTGCGAGTGTTTTATCGTCTAGAAAGCAGTGTGCACATATCAGGCATTATCCTTCTTGTCTGCTGAGTGACTCCAAGGACAGGATCCGGCTTCACCTTTCCTCGGATGCCGTTAGAAAGTGGTGCCAGGCTGAGTCCCAGTGATGCCAGTGCCACACGTGGGCCCCACACAGGAGAAAAGTCACCCCCTCCAGCACAGCCACAGTGAGGGTGCTGGGGTGCTGGAGAGAGGCTGACGTGCAGGCAGAGACAAAACCAATCATACCCAAGCTTGAGGCAACCCACCCCCACCCCTCACGATTTTCAGAAACCAGCTGTCATTTGAAGTCCTGACTATTCCTCGAGTTCCTTGAGAGCTGTGGAATTCACCGTGCTTGGGCAATGCAAACTACAAGTGATTTTGCCTATTAAAGGATAGGCTTGTGACCCAGCCAGCCCTGTAGGCAAGCAAATGCTATTTCTTGGTTCTAAGTGTGAACAGAGCATAGTTAGTATCACCTCCTCACTCCGTTCCTAGATCTGTCTTCCTTTTGTCTGTGATGAAAAGCAGAAATGCTGAGTATAGTCCCAGCCTGCAGCTGGGTGGTTATCGAGGCTAGAGGTTCTGCTGCGTGGGCCCTGATTCATTCCGGTGCATTTTGCAGGTGGGGGCGCTAAAGCTGCGGCACTGAGATCAGCTGGTGTGTTCCTTGTAGAAGTTCAAGACTACCCCCTGGGCTGGAAGCAACCCGGTCCTCTGAGCCACAAACTTGCTTGCGTTTGATCTTGTGCTGTTCTCTTACTTCTAGCAAGAGTGTGAACTTCTTGTGGGCAGGGACCCAGCCTTCCCTTTGTCTTAAATACTTCACCTCCTGGCATGGGCGGTTTGGTAAATGATGGAGTATTTAATGAAGCAAAACTGTGTCTACATCAGGCACCCTGAGGTTGCTTTAATTGCTTTGACTATTTTCTTAACATAAGCCTGATGGTGTCTCCTTCCAAGCTGGGAGCAGAATGAGGGAACATGCACGTGTGTCCGATTGACCCCCCTTTGGTCTACTGCTTAATGAAAATAGCAGAACTTAAGCATCCAAAACGCAGTGTCCCCTTCAAAGTGGTTATTCTCGGGGCTGCACCCTCTTCCCAGTGATGCTGGGATGCTTGTCTCCAGAACTACTTTCAGAGTCAGTTTCTACTTTTCATTTTGCTTTGCTTCTGGCTAAAATTGGGGTGATCAAGGTTGATCACTGACCTTATTCATGGCCTTTTCTTAAAGGTTGTTTGTAGGAAAATCACATCTACCCTCAAAGAACCACATTTTCTTATCTTCAAGGATCTTGAGAGGAATGTCATGGGCTTCAAAGACGGTCTGACAATGGCATTCTGGGAATGTTCTGAGGAATGGCAATGTTACCAAAATTAGGTGTCCAGCTTCCCAAGCTTACTACTCTGAAGGGGGTGGCACTTATTTACATGATTCTGGTGAGCTTATTAAACAGAACGCCCTCAACGCTTCCCAGTCCCACTTCTTAAGTCTGCAGTCTCTCCATCTCCTGGGCTTTCTTTGCATGCCAAGAATTCTTCCACCTAGGCTGTGCTCTTTAGCCCCTGGCCCCAGGAAAATGGTCAAGTGAGATGTTTCACCACCCCCCCCCCCACAATAGCCTGGATCTGAAAGCCCTCCTCCTGTCCCTGGCAAGGCACATTTTCACGTTCCTCCAGAGTCCAGAGACTCTGTCGTGGGGTTGTGGGGAGTGATGATACATGCTTGACCCTTGCCAGGGCTTCAGGGTCCTTGGGAACAGATGTCATCGTACCGTTCACAGCTGTCATTTGGATGCTTTAGACAGGCAGACAGAATTCTGTCCCCAGGAGGGCTCCTTGGGCTTGACTAAGAAGAATACGTAAGTTTCTGCCTTTCTTTCTTCTTGCCTTTAAAAAAATGTACTTTTGATGCCAGTTAAGTTAAACCTTTTAATCTTAGCAACAGCAAAGAACTCCACCTTTGCCGCATGTGAAGCTGTGGGAGACAACAAAGCCGGCTTTAAAAATAGTCTCCTTGTTTGTAAGTGGAGCATCTTTGACTTAAGTCAGTGTTCTGTAGCTGGGTTCCCATGATCACCACTGGTCACTGGCCTGTGGCCCTGGCACCTGAGGGCAATAAATAATAGAACTGGTCTCCAATTCTGGGATGATGGCATGTACATTCTTTATAATTCACATACCATACAATTCACCATTTTAAATTCTGCAATTCAGGGGATTTTACTGTGTCCACGTGGTGCAACCACCATCAAAATGAATTTTAGAACATTCATCAGCCCATAAAGGAACCCCCTATTCATTAGCTGTCACTTTCTATTTTCCTCCAACTCTCACTTCCCTAGACAACCACTAATCTACTCTCTGTATGGATTTTCCTAGTCCAGACATTTTATGTAAATTACATAATACGATCTATGAAAACTTAGCATGTTTTCAGGGTTCGTCCATACTCTAGTACGTATCAGTACTTCATTCATTTTTATGGCTGAATAATATTCCGCTGTAGGGATCAGTTACATTTCATTTATCCCTTCATCACTGGTGGACATTTGGGTTGTTTACATTTTTGGGCTATTATGAAGAATGCTGCTGTGAACATTTGCGTACAGGTGTTTGTGTGAACTTCTGCTTTTAATTCTCTCGGGTATATTCCTAGGAGTGGAATGTTCTGGGTCATACAGTAACTTTAATATCATTTTGAGGGACTGTCAAACTTTTCCAAAGCAGCTGTACCATTTTATACTCCCACCAGCAGTACATGAGGGTTCCTGTTTCTCCTTGCTAATACTTGTTATCATCTGTCTTTTGGGTTTTAGCCTTTCTAGTGGATGTGAAGTAGTAGATCCTTGTGGATTTGCATTTCCCTAGTGACTAATGATATTAAGCACCTTTTCATGTGCTTATTAATCATTTGTATACATTCTTCGGATAAATGTCTGTTTAGACCCTTTGCCCATTAAAAAAATAGGCAATCTTGTTATTGTAGAGAATGCTTATTTTTTAAAATTACATTTGATCTGGAATCTATAACCATTCACTTAATGGTAAAATATCAAAATTCAGATAACCGAAGTCATGCCATTAGGCAAAAACTGGCAAATCTTAGAAGCCTTTAGACAGATCTTCTCTCCCACTTAGGAGAAAGAGCTCATCCTAACAATCTCTGATCTGTGTTCTGTTTTGAATGAAACACATATCTAGGACATACTTTGGTAGGTAGAAACAAAACTTAAAATTCCAGGGTCTTAGGATTTACATGGTATTTGTCCAATTAGAATCTCTTTTAATTACACATATTCCCAGTTAACCTACATTTATAAAAAGCCACAAAAAATCAGAGAACATAAATTCTGAACGTAAGACTTGAGAAGGAAGTAAGAATTTTTATTATTTTTTAATTCTGAAGACTTACCCTGTAACTCCGTGGTGAAGATGAACATCTTTCAAAGACTATGACTTTGAAATCGTACTGGACATTTCCTTCATTTACTAGCAGTATGATCTTGAGCCTCAGACTCCTTATCTATAAAATCTACTTTGTAATAAAGATAAGTCTTTTAAATAAAGTTTCTGGCACCTAGTAGTTGCTCATTTAATGGTAACTATTAACATGCATGCTTTTTGTTCATGAATTACACTTTTATGCATATATAGGTAGGTTATTAATTTTTTTAGGTTCTTCTATATTTTATCATATTATTTAGAAATAGCATGCACTATTATTCTTGAGTTGTATGAGAGTTCTTTGGATATTCTGGATACCGGTCCCTTATCAGATATAGGATTTGCAAGCATTCATTTCCTTTCTGTGGGTTGTGTCTTTGTTTACTTGATGGTGTCATTTGAGCACAAAAGTTCTTAATTTTGATGAAGTGGCATGCACATTCTTAGAATCTTTGAACTGAGAGCATCTTTGAGGTTGCCTGTTCCAGCCCCTTTGTCCTAGTGATGGGAGGCTGTGTGGCTCTGAGAGAAGGGGTCTTCCTCAAGGTCACAGGCCAAGTTTCATCTCCTGATTTTCACCTCTGTGCATCCTCTATTTCTACCCCTACTGTTTCTGAAAGTAGGAAGTTTAGGTCAAGTGTGTTAGATGTGTGAGGCAAGAGAGTGGGTAGTTCTTCTCGCCCTTGAAGCACATGGACTCCAAACTTTGCTTATAGCTTGGACTGACCCTAAGGTGCATTTGTGTGCCCCCTCCCACAGCTTTATTGAAATATAATTGACACAGTTCATTTATTTTTGTCCTGTCAGAAATTTGGTCCTGTCTCTCAGACAGTGCGCAGCATGAGAGAATTGCTTAGAGCAGTGGCATCTTGAACATGTCGGTCATGTGTGGCAATAAGAATGTACATTCATTAAAATAAAAATTAAAATTAAGTTCTTCAGTCATGCAAGCTGCATTTTCCGTTATTCAGAATCCACATACGGCTACCATATTAGATAACGTACACAGGGAGAATTTCTATCATTGCAGCAGGTACTGTAGGGCAGCACTGGTCTGGAGACACCTGTATCCCCTGCCCACTGGCATTCTGTCCAGGCCCCCGACCCAGCTTGGCATCCTGGACTTGCAGCCTTGATCTGTCTTCTGTGTGTTCCTCGTCCACCTGCCACTCAGACTTCCTATTTCTGTGGTTGCTTCTGGGCTTCTTGGTGAGCCCCCTGTTCAGATCAGATGGTTGTGGGCCCTGCTGGCAGAGACCCTTCTTTTCTGTAGTTTCTGGACTTGGTTGCCAGGAAAGAGACTGGGGCCTTCCCTCACCTCAGCGAGTAGATGTGACTTGCAGAAACAGAGCTGAAAGGTGCTTAAAGGAGTATGTGCCTCCTTGGAAAGGCTAACTCCTTAAAAAAATTTTTTTAATGTTTACTTTTGAGAGAGAGAGAGAGAGAGAGAAGGAGGGAGGGGCAGAGAGAGAGAGAGAGACAGAATCCAAGGTAGGCTCCAGGCTCTGAGCTGTCAGCACAGAGGAAAGGCTAACTCCTAAGAATGAATGAATGAATGAATTGATCTACTCTTGAGCAAGGGGAAGAGGATGAAGAACTTTTGGCTGCATTGGTTGGTGGCCTTTCAGATGCATATGTCTCTGGAGAGGTAGTTGATCTCAAGAATTTTCAAGATTGCAAGGTGATGTGGAGGTGGGAGGCAGGACGGGTTGGAACCCTGGTGTCCTGAGACAGTAACAAGGCAGATTCTGGCTTAGTCCTGCTTAGTGCTCTTGTGGGAGTACGTGTAACCTTGAGGACCATCTGAGCTGCTGATCCCAAGGTCACTAGGGTTGCACAAATAATCTCAAAGGAAGTGCTATCTGTGAAAGGCTGGAACACCTTACAGTTGTACCAAACTGGAATATTTGACCAGAAGTGAGCATAGGAAATACCTCAGAGAAGAAAGGGATTCACCCAGGCTCACAACAAGTTAGTGGGGCAAAGCGGAGATTAGAATCCAGGTCCTGTGGCACCTTGCCTCATGCATGTTCTATGTGCCTTATTGTATGTCTTCATGGACACAAGTGACAGGTACTTCACGTGCAAAGAAACCAAACAACAATTTTGAGGCATTGCCTGGGCTTAGACAAGAATTCATCTAACCCATTATGCACTAGGTCTTGCCGTAAGCCCTCCTTGGCCACTCTCATCACTAGAAAGTATTTAGAAATTTTTCAGTTAAGGTGGTGTCACCCAGGTTCTTATTCCTTCTCTCCAGCCAGTCTCTAGGGTCTGTTATCTGCAGGAACATCTGTCATTGATCTTAAAGTGTTGGAAACAGACTTGTTATGGAGATCAGCCTTGTCCCCCAGACTGAAGAGTCTTGAGGGTAAGAGCCACATGATCCCTGTTACCACTTGGGGACAGGCCCAGCATGTTCATTTAGTGAGTATCTGTGGACTTGTCTTTCAGGAAAACTCCCCTTTTGATGGGTTTTGATGGGAGGTATGAGGCCCCTTCTCCTAATGATCCTGAATCTTTGTCCACTCTGATTTGGAAATAGTGACCGGAAGAAATGGGATCGTTTTTCTGTCTGTTGCAGGAAGAGTTGCCCATTTTGCCTTTAACTTTATAAGAGCTGAAGAGCTTTTACATTTGTGCTGAGAAAGTAAGGGTTACCTTTTGCTGAATTGGGCAGTGGGTGGACCTATCCCAACAGGACATCCTGGGAAGGAGTCCCAGAGCAATGAGGGGCAGGCAGGGAATTGTGGAAGGAATTCCATGCCATAAACAGAATATCTCACTTAATAGTGGAACTTTTCTGCCTTCTCCTCCAGAGGTGGAAGACTGTTCTTTCCAAAGACAAGCTTAATGACTACTGTGCCAGCATGCACACTGCAAGATAAATTTATGCACCAGCTTAGCACTAGACGTGCAATTTATAAAAGATCTGACGAAAATCTTAAAAACAGGTTGAAGTGTCTTAGGCTCAGGCTAGTGCCCTTGCAGTTGAGTTATTAGGGACAGGGCTCTAGGGACAAGATCATGGGACAGAGATGTGACCCAGGCTTGAGCACCTGTCTGCCTGGCCTTTGGAGCCCCTTTTTGGGTTCATTGAAATGAATTTCTTTGTGCAGCTTTTACCAGGACCGGAGCTTCTCTGGTTGGAGCAGAGTAAGTTTTCAGGCTGAATTACTTGGACCATTGCCTGTGTTTTCTTTTTCACATAGCCTGCGGGTATCTGGCCTTCTCAGCCAAGGAAAATGGAAATGGTTCTAAACACTCACTTGAGCCATGAATTTCAACCGTGTATTAATTTGCTGCTTATTCCTTGCTTTTTGTGTCTTGTGAGAAGCAATGAGAGGACACGAGGGCAGGCCTCAAGGGTCCTTTGGAGGTGCTGCAGCAACTTGGAGCTGGGGGGAGAGGCCAGGGACAGAGGAACTGTGCCCTCCCTCCGTGTTCCCCACAGAGCAGCACCCCGCCCGCCTGTGTGTGCGTGCACCTGTGTGTGTGTGAGTGTGAGGTTGCGTTTAAGATTTCATTTGGAGAGGAAAGTTTCCGAAACTCCTTATGTAGGCAGTCCAGGGAAGATTGCTCTGTGCCTTACCCTCACTTCAGTCTGCGGGGACCCCGGGCTGAAAACTTAGGGCTCAGCTCTTGTTCCTTCCTCTTCCATGAGCTGCGGGATAGATTCTGTACTGAGGTCTCGATTTTTGCCTCTTACTCATGGCTAGTGCTTTGCTTTTCAGGGGCCACAGAAGAAGAAAGCTGGTATCCTCATTGAGCACAGGCTCTGTAAGAAGTGATTTCTATGTATTACAGACATCTTAAAGTATTCAGCATTACCCCCATTTTTTTATACATATAAAAGGGTGAGATCAGGGTATGAATTCATTCCTGTCTTCTTTTAAAACTGTTTTCCTATGGAGGAGAAGATCCAGGGATGCAGAGTAGGTAGTAGGCCATATAACACATGGCGGTTTGTGGTGGGGATAGGAACACAGTGGGAATAAACTAGAACTGATGGGTAAGTGGTCAGGATAGGGCTTTGCCCTATATTTGTTTTTTTGTTGTTATTGTTGTTTTCTGGTTTTTGTTATTTTCTGCTTTGACTGTCAGTTTTGCTCTGTAAAGCCTGGAGGTGACCTATTTAATGCCTGTATTTGGAGTCCTCAGAATGTCTGAGGATCAGCCTAACTCACTGAACGTTAACAAAGGGAGTGAGATGTCAGTCCCTGACCACAAGGCGCTCACAGTTCTGGAGGGAGTAGATGACCCTTTAGTAAGCTTTAGCATGTGTTAGGACTCCTTTGGTCATTAGTAATAAGCCCAAACCCAGCACAGACTGGGTTAAATCCAGGAGGAATTTATTGGCTCATATAACTGACCAGTCCAGAGATAAATCTGGAGTTAGTTCATGAGCCCAAATGATGTCCTCAGGATCTAGTTCTCTCTTCCCATCCTGCCTCCACTTCCTGTGTGTTGACACCATTCTTTGAGATGCCTCCCCCTATGATTGCAGAATGGCTGTCCGTATTTCCTAGGTCTGCATATGTCCACATTCCTTCCAGTAAGAGAGAGTGTCAGGGTCTTTGTCCCAGCCATGTCAGTCTTGTTTCATCCCGTTGTCTCAGGCTGCATCATGTGCACATCCTGAATCTGTCACATGGCCAGGGGCATGTGTAACACTGAATGGCTTGAGCCCTGGTCCTGTGCTTCACCTCTGAACCCAGTGGAGCCAACTCTACCCTAAAACCCTGGGCTAAGAATGGAGAGAGAGTGCTGATTGTTGGGGAAAGGTATCAGGCTTTGAACTCTGGTCTGTGCCATTGACGAGGCAGGACGAATTTGGGGCTGTATTCCCACCTGACATACCCTTGAGTCAGAATTGATTCTGTAGTACAGCATCTTGTTACCCTGTGGTTTTAGCTGGGTCATATATTTAGGCACCAAATCTTGTCTCTGCTGAGAACATTGCTCTAGCCCAGGATGGAGTGGGAAACTTATTTCAGGTGAGCATTGGGGCCTTGGCTCCAATATTAGATAACTTACAATCTCCTAACTTAGATGGTAATGAATATTTGAAATTCTCCAACACATAAGGGTGAATAAGCACAGTTGGTGCAGTGGCATTTCCCCCCACCCCCACCCCCAATTAGCCACATTGTTCAGACAAACATGTTTTAATCTCTCTGGGGTTTATATAGCAGAGTGGGGCTTGGTGCAGACTTTAGATTTTGGAGAAAGATCCCAGTATACATCTTGACTTCGTAACTGAAGATTCCTCATTTGTAAAATGATAACTCATAGATGTGTGAGAAGTGAAGTGATGGGAATAAAAACACAGTGCCTGGTGGGGCACCTGGGTGGCTTAGTCAGCTGAGTGTCTGATTTCAGCTCAGGTTGTGATCTCGTGGTTCATGGGTTCAAGCCCTGCATCAGGCTCTGTGCTGATAGCCCAAAACCTGGAGCCTGCTTTGGATTCTGTGTCTCCCTCTCTCTCTGCCCCTCCCCTGCTCACACTCTCTTTCTCTCTCTCAAAAATAGATAAAAAATAATTAAAAAGCCCCACAGTGCCTGGGACATGGTAAATAGTCCCTAAGAAGTGGCTGTTATTTCCTAATTTTTCAAATGAGCAGGGGTGTACTGCCAGATAATGTCTTTGAAGTTCAGTGTTTCCATCCTGTAAACCTATGAACATCTTCCCACCCCCATTCAGAGTTTGGGGTGAGATGCTAGGAAGCCCTCAAAGCCCTCACAGAGTATAGCGCCTTACAGTTCACAGCGTACTTCTGTGTTCTTTCTCACTTGATCCTGTGAATAGCCTCTCATGAAACAAAGCAGGAATCATCGTTTCTTTATATCTCGGGAAACTTAGTCCTTCGAGAGGTTGAATGACTTCTCCGAGGGCGTAGTGGCTGCAAAGTTGTGTGGCAAGCCCTGTGGCCAGCATCTTCTCAGACACCCCATATCCATGGCATTCTGCTTCTCCAGGGAGTGTTTGTCTTTCTAATATAATTCATTGAATTTGTTGAATATCTACCATGGTTTCAGATGGATCTCACTGGAGAGCCACATTGTATAGTTCCTTGACATAAACCTTGGGTTCGTTCATTTATTGAAAAATGTCTTTTTGTTTTTGTCTTTGTTCATTGGCCTGATTTATCAGGGTTGTATCACAAACCTCTCCTGTCTTTAGAGCAAATTAGCTCAGTTTGTGTTGTATGAAGTAACACAAATCAAGTGTATCACATTTCAAAGTTACAGTTGGAAGATTCCTAAATAGAACCTGAAAAGCTTGCCTTAACTGAGGTCCAAGTCATTTATCTTGGTGAAGGTAAGGATTTCTCAGGGAGGTTGGACTCCTGTGAAAGATAGCTAAACCCTAAATTCTTAATCCATTAACACTTAGCTCATTTCTTCCTAGCCATGCCTCTCAAAGCATTATTACTATTTAATAACAAAGTAACAAAACATTATTACTATTTAAACTATTGGATAATCATTACGATGGCATTAACTATTTGAGAGAAATTGAGTGTGTGCCTAGTAGCCGATAGACTATTGTTAGAGGCTTATCCAAAAGACACAATAGTATTAATAATGTTCTATTTCAAGACCTTTGAAAATGTAGGCCAGATTAGTCAACTGCATTGAGCACAATAAGTGTCTGTTACTGTCTCATTTTGTGAGCAAAATGGTCACAAGAATCAGCAAAAGCAGGGTCATCTGAGGCAGGTTTATCTGCTGTTAGGGGGTTTTAGGGTGAGTCATATCTAGTTGACTGAGGGTTGAGACTAAAACCAGATTGATGGTCTCTTGTTACACCGGGAATGAGTGTTCTGTGAAGACCCACAAAGCCTTGACTCACATTGCTAGTCTAAAGTGCACGGATGCCTCTGGGAAGACATCTGCAGTAGAATACACCAGCATCTGAGACCAAAGCACAGATTAATAACAGATGTCTTGAGATATGCCTAAAATGATGATGAGGTGCATAAAATGCACAAATCTGAAGTGCACAATTCAGTAAATTTATATATATATATATATGTATACACTCATGTAACACCACCCAGATCAAGGTGTAGAACATTTCCATCACTCCAGAGGGTTCCTTCCTGCCCTTGCTGACCCCTTCTTCCCCAATTCCCCCTCCTCCCCTAGGAAATAACTATTTTGACTTCTACCAGCATCAGTTAAGGTTTGACTATTCATGAGCTTCATTCTAAATGGAATCATCCAGTATGTACTGTTGTATGTCTGGCTTCTTTCAATGTCAAAAGGAGAGGTATTGGCAGTTAAGTTTGGCTTGAGAACTCACCTAAGTAAAAAGGGTTTGAGAAACCTTTGATTTATACTGGTGGGCAGCACACATTCTGAGATAAGAGATGCCCTGGAAACATGATGAAATGAAATTGTATAAAAGCCAAGGAAAGTCTACATTGCCTGAGAAAGGACTTCCATGAAATTGGAAGCTTCTGGTACTGCGTATTTTTTCTTTACCTGGCGGAGAGGGTGTTCCTTCCCTGCCACCTCCCTACTCCCATATCTTCCACATAGACACTGGACAGTCCTGGTTGCTTATGTATAACATCATGTGTAGTAGATGACGTTTGAATGCATGATGGGGTTAATTAATATGTTAGCTGTATCAACTATCTCTTCCTACCTTGGAATGATTCCCTCATATTAAATGTGAATAGTTGGAAAAAACCTTGTAGAAAGAGACCTTATTTCTTTTTTTTTTTTTAATTTATCACTTGTATTCCTTGTCTTATTAGTCCTGTCTCTTCTTTGACATTTGTCATTTCCTGATTTTTTTCTTTGTGTCTGAGTAAATCCTGAAGAATCAGTGTCTGTAGTCCTTTACCTTGGAGAAGCTAGAGTTTTAGCTATATTTGGAAGTATTTTTCAATAGTGCTAGGTGTAATCTAAGCAACAACCGTTTTTCTTTTCCCTTTCCAAATGTCTTAGAACATTCTGGAAGTGTTCTCAAATATACATAGTCAGACCATACTAAATAATACTAATAACTACACAGGAAGACTCAAGTTTGAATTACAGAATATTTGAAGATGGGGCACCTGGGTGGCTCAGTTGGTTAAGCGTCTGACTCTATTTTTTTAAATTTTTAAAAAATGTTTGTTTATTTTTGAAGGAGAGAGAGAAAGAGTGTGGGGGGGCAGAGAGAGAGGGAGACACAGAATCTGAAGCAGGGTGCAGGCTCTGAGCTGTCAGCACAAAGCCTGACGTGGGGCTCGAACTCACGAACCCATGAAACTACGAGATCATGACCTGAGCTGAAGTTGGACGCTCAACCGACTGAGCCACCCAGGCATCCCTAGTGTCTGACTCTTAATTTTGACTCAGGTCATGATCTTATGGTTCATGGGATTGAGTGCTGCATTGGGCTCTGCACTGACAGCATGAAGCCTCCTTGGTATTCTCTCTCTCCCTCTCTCTGTCCCTCCCTCACTTGCATATACATGCTCTCTCTCAAACTAAAACAAAAGAATATTTGAAGAAATCTAGTTTTATTACTTTAAAGTTTATTTATTTATATTGCTAGAGTGAAAGCAAGAGAGGTGGGGAGGGACACAGAGAGGGAGAGAAAGTTCCAAGTTGCTGTCAGAATTCTGCACTCTCAGTGCAGACCCCCCTGCGGAGCTTCAGCTTAGAAACTATGAGATCATGACCTGAGCTGAGATCAAGGGTCGATGAATGGCTTAACCAACTGAGCCACCCAGGTGCCCCTAGTTTTATTACTTTTAATTTTGAAGTTAAAATTTTTGATGTTTTAAAAAAGAATATGGTCCATACTTTCTCATCCTAACAAATGTCACAAAGATATTGTTTTCTTTAGAAGCTTGATAATTTAGTTCGTGCACTTAAAAGGTCTGTGGTCCCATGTAAAATTTTTTTTCCCTATGGTTTGAGGGTAGGGGTCAAAGTTCATTGCCCTTTCCCCCATTGGATATCTAGTTCTTCCAGCAACATCGGTTGGAAACACTTTCCTGTCTCCATTGAATTGCTTTGATATCTTTGTTGAAAATCAATGGACTGGGGCGCCTGGGTGGCGCAGTCGGTTAAGCGTCCGACTTCAGCCAGGTCACGATCTTGCGGTCCGTGAGTTTGAGCCCCGCGTCAGGCTCTGGGCTGATGGCTCGGAGCCTGGAGCCTGTTTCCGATTCTGTGTCTCCCTCTCTCTCTGCCCCTCCCCCGTTCATGCTCTGTCTCTCTCTGTCCCAAAAATAAATAAAAAACGTTGAAAAAAAAAATTAAAAAAAAAAGAAAATCAATGGACAATATTAAATACAGCCTATTTCTAGACTTTTTCTCTTTCATTGATCTATTTACCTTTTATGTGATTACTACACTGTTTTGATTACCAAAGCTTTGTTGTTTAAGTCTTAAGATGAGATAGTGTAGGTTGTCAGATTTTTGCTCGCCATGCTTCCTCCAAGATTGTATTGGCTATTATAGATACTTTTCATTTTAATATAGATTTTAGAATCAACCTGCCAATTTCTGCAAAACAGCCTTATGGGATTTTGATTAAGAGGACAGTGAATGTATAGGTCAATTTGGGGAGAAGAACATTTTAACAATATTAAGTCTTTTAATCACTGAATACAGTGTATCTCTTTATTTCGATCTCCTCTAATTTCTTTCAGCAATTTATCAGTGTAGAGGCCTCATCATATTTTATTACATTTATCCCTAAAACTTAATGTTTTTTGATGCTATTGTAAATGGAATTAGGAAAACTCTTCCAGGTATTTACTGCTATTATATTGATCTTTACATATTGGCCTTGTATGTCACCTTGTCCAAGTTACTTCTTCCAGTTTTTTTTTGAAGATTCTTGAGGATTTTATATGAATATAAACATTCTGTGAATAAAGACTTCTTTCTTTCCAATGTTTAAGTTGTATGTATATATGTATTTTCTTACCTTATTGCATTGGCTAGGATCTTCAGTGTTGAAATGGAAGTGGTGAAAGTGGACATTCTTGTCTTATTCTTGAACTCACAGGGAAAGTGTTTAGTTTCTCATCATTGAGTACCATGTTAATTGTAGGTTTTGCATAGATGTCCTTATTGGTTGAGAAAATTTCCTTCTGTTTCTAGTTTGAGAGTTTTTGTTACAAAGGTTGTTGAATTTCATCAAACACTTTTTCTGCATGTATTGAGGCTATCATATGGCTTTTCTTTTATTCCATTAATGTGGTAAATTCTATTGAATTTTGAATGTGAAACCAAATGTTATTCTTAGGATAAACCCCACTTGGTCCTGCTATATTATCCCTTTTATATAATGCTGCATTTAATTTTCTAATGTTTTCTTAAGGATTTTCGCATGCCTTTTCTTGAGGGGTATTGGGTATGTAATTTTTTGTAATGCCTCTGGTTTTGGTATCAGGGTTGTGCTGGCCTCACAAAACAAATAGTCTGGAACGAGTTACTTTGTCATGACCAGCAGCAAAGTTCCTGTTTTCTTTTAAGTGCATAAAGTAATAGCTGTTAGGTAAAAGAGGTAAAATTGTTTTCCTGACCAGCTAAGAATTTCTGCTTGTTAACATATGAAACATCTATGGAAGGGTATATTTGTTTGTATGAAGTAATGCATCAAAGATGCTGGAGAATATTTTATCTTGAGTGGGATAAATTCCTACTCTCCCATACTCTAAATTGCATTGGTATTTTATTAGTGAAATATCATTCACTGAAGGAATGAATTATCTGATTGTTATTCCTTTGTAATTTATGGTATATTCAATTAATAAGGTTTTATTGTATGTCAATATTTGGGTCTTTTTTTCCCCCCTCTCTCTCTATCCTCTTTTGGTTGTATTTCTCCCAAATAAAAGTTTATATTCATAAGTCAGCTAGTGTTTTTACCTGTTGAGTTATTTTGCATAAAGTTGGTCATATGTGCTCAGATGAAATAAACTTTTCCATCTGTACTGGGGGCATTGTAGGTTGCCACTGCTGCTAAGGTCTCTGTTTTGGGGAGTCTTCTGTTCAAAAGGAAGGATTATAAATTCAGTCCAACTCAGTGTAGAATGGAGTTAGATGAAATCTTTTTTTTTTATGAAAATAGTTTTGGTAAAGTAGAAATCTTGTGTTAAGTAAGCAGTGAATGAGAGAGAATTGGGAGCAACCATCCTCGTTCCCATAATGATGGTGCACCCAGGAAAAGTACAGGGAAAACGGGAATCATGGAAGAGTTCTAGGTATCATGATGCTTCAGGAAGCATGCAAACTCTGCACCTCTGTCTTCAGATGATGTGTTTAGACATCCTACATGACATGTTCAGCAGTATTTACTGTGCTTCTCTATAGCCCCTCAAATCTAGAGACCGGCACCTCTGGGGGAGTCATGTCCCCATGTGATTTAGAAGGATCTTCTCCCCTATTTCCTTCCCAAGAGTCCAGGGAAGATGAGTTCTAACTCCCCTATCAGCAGGGACCCACAACATTTCCTAGAGCATCTGGTGACCTCTGATCGACAGATGTCCACTGTCCCTGGTTCCTGGATGGTAGGCTGAGTCGCATGATGCCTGTGGAGGGGCGCGCACATTCTCGGATGCCACAGGCCTGACCTTGGTGCTGTCCCCTGTTGGAGATTCACTTGTTCCTCTGGGGGATCCTTACCCCACAGGGTATTGGGATTGGAGACCATTCCTGTGTTTGCGAAGGATATTTCCCTAGCATGAAATGTCCCTCCTTGCTCTCATTCCTGAAGGCTTATTTCAAGTCCAGCCTCCTTCAGGAAGCCTTCCCCAACTTCTCAAGCCCCCGTTTTCCTTCTCTTTAGGATTTATTCTGTGTGTGTGTTTGCTTAACATAGTCTTAAGGATAATTCATGTTGAACTGAATTAAGAAGACAAGGTTTACATCAACAGATACAGACTAGATCTGATTTTTTAAAAAGCAACACAGAGTAGAGGCATTTTATTTTTTTTACTTTACGGTCTCAGGTAGGTTTTAGTTATTTGGAAATAGTGAAAAAAATTTCTGTACTACATAATGGGAAATGAAATGTTTGCAAGACCCAGAAAATTTAGGTTGTACAGAGTATCATAGCATATAATTTATACTAAAAGAAACAAAGTTAAATTGTCTCAGGTCTTGATGTCTCTGGCTCAATCTCCTGGATCTTGCCTTATTTCCTTTAGTCTCAGACTATATGGTGAGATTTTTCTATAGAGGTCCCTTCTTGTCATTAATGAATCTTTCCACTATACCCACTCCATCTGAATTTTTGTTATTTATCCCTTTTGATTTCTGTACCTTAGGTCTCTTCTTATTGAGGCTCCTCTGCCAGTTGCTTTTAGGGTAGTGGTGTCAGAGACATCCCAGGACCAGATCCCAGGCTGTGTCCTCTTGAGCAAGCCAGTCTCACTGGGTCTTCCTTCTGTCCCTTTTTAAAAGAAGAACTACCAATCTTACCTTGCAAGGTGAGATGAAATGTTTGCAAAACCCAGAAAATTTAGGTTGTACAGAGTATCATAGCATATAGTTTATACTAAAAGAAACAAAGTTAAACTATCTCAGGTCTTGATGTCTCTGGCTGGGTTTAACATGACGGTTTTAACATGAGAGGATGCATGTCCCATGCCTGGTGCCTGACAGGGGCTCTGATGGCAGCTAAGTGGGTCTCTATTTGCTCTATACCAGGGCTCCATTGGTCCTTGCACATCACAGACACTCAGTAAGTGCTCTCCCAATTGACACTACAAGTGGGGTGACCTTAATAGTTGATAGCCAAAGGGAGGTGAGGGTCATTAAGCTCAGGTTGGCTAAAATGTTGCAAAGGCATGTTTCATGCTGGTTACCCAACTGCAGGTGTGAAGCTTACAAAATAGTCAGATGGTGACAAAAGCCGTTGGTATAACACCTAGGAAGTAGTTAGGACCACAGGAAGATGGTGGATGCTTTACTCTTTGTCTTGTGTAGTGATGGGGGTGATAAATAATTAAGGGAGAGAGAGAACAAGGGGAGGACAGAGGATACTTTCTAAGGAGGCAGGATTTCAACTACAATAATTGTCATTTATGGAGTCCCTGCTCTGTTCCAGGCACTGTCCCCAATAATCACAACCATATCATAGGGCTGAGGAGTAAACTGAGGCTTCAAGAGGCTGAACTGAGGTGGGGGAGTACAATTTGGAGATAAGTGGAAAGTGGGCATTCAGGGTAAGGGAAAAGAATGAAGAGATAGATAAGGACCAATTTTAAGTGCTTTTCGGTAACACCAGAATTTTATCACCTGTCTTTTCAGGGTAAGTGGCACTGGCTAGAGTTTGAGATTATGCTATTGTTGAATTGACTTTTGCATGTGTGTTGCTTTTATGGTTTTGATCGCTATTTTTGAAAAGCCTTTACATTTATTGGATTTTCTTAATTTTGAGGCAGATCACTTTTATAGCCAGGAGGAATTGGAGAGATAGATGGTGGGTGTCCTGAACAGAGGCAGCAAACTTAGATTCGGGTCCCTTTCCCGCATGACCTGGCTGTGTGACTTTGTGTGTGACATGCCACATCATTGGAGTGGAGGTACTGATGCGCAGTGTCAAGCTCAGGAGTCTGGCCCTGTGGCCTTTTCTCTGGGGCCGTTGAGTGAACTCCTAGCTTTGTGAGGATGGTTTTGTTCGGGGGCATTGACGACCACCACGCAGCTGGTCAGCGAGGACAGCTGAGATGGAGCCTGAGAACTTGGCACTCGGACCCGGGCTCTTTACTGGGTCAAACTTCTTTGATGTCTTAGCCATACCCCTCTTGAGACATCTCTGTATGAGTTGCGAATGTATCTGCACTCCCCATCATGTTTTTCTTTTCGTCTTGGCTTCAAAGAAGCCCAGAGCTAAATTTATTGCTTGATTATAGTTGCTGGGTTGGCCAGGGTTTTAAATATGTATTTTTTTTAACTTTATGTGATTTTTCTTTTTTATTTTGATCATCTTGTTTCTGTGTCCTTTCTTGCATATCACCTTAAATCATTTTGAGAAGTAGGTCAGTTATACATTGAAAAATCATTTCTGGGGGAGAAGGGCCATTAGACAAATGGAAAACATATTTGGGTGACTTTGGTCAATGTTTGGGATAGATCTTGTGTTTAAACTCCTTTTTATGTTATTCACTATCAAATGGTCTAGACAGCACATCTTACTGTCCTCTCATGTGAGGTAAACATCAGAGGGAAGTTGTTCTTCACAAACATTGTTTTCCTGATGAAAGTACTCTGACCTTGTAGGCAGACCTGGGAGTCCCTGAGGTTGTGGGGACCACACCCCTGGCTCTTCCTGGTCAGGGCTTGCCGTTGCTCACCTGGGGTCCCAAGGCCACTGCGTGGATGTGGGGTGGGTGTGGGGTGGTATATGGGGGGTGGGGCTTTGGGCTAATCTTTTAATATGGAAGGAAAAGACATTGGGCATAGTTACTAAGTGTACTGCCCCTGCCCTTCTTTCTCTAGCTTGGCTTTTAGAAGTAGCTTTTATTTACTCGACAAACAATTACTTGACATCAACTCTAGGCTGGGTTCTGGGCACTGAAGTGGGTGCTGTATTTTTCAGCACTTAGTGATGACAGCAGAGTCATTAATAGTCACAAGCATGATGGAATCCTCACAGAGGCCACACATTTTGGAGGAATACTCTTTAAAAAATTTTTTATGTTTATTTATTTTAGAGAGAGAGAGAACACACTAGCACGAGCAGGGGAGAGGCAGAGAGAGAGGGAGACACAGAATCTGAAGCAGGCTCCAGGCTCTGCACTGTCAGCACAGAGCCTGACATGGGGCTTGAACTCATAAACCTTGAGGTCATGACCTGAGCCAAAGTCAGACGCTTAACTGACTGAGCCATCCAGGTGCCCCAGGAATACTCTTTTTTTTTTTTTTTTTTTTTTTTTTTAATGTAGTTTATTGTCAACTTGGCTAACATACAGTGTGCTCTTGGTTTTGGGGGGTAGATTCCCATGATTTATCACTTACATACAACACCCAGTGCTCATCCCAACAAGTGTCCTCCTCAATGCCCGTCACCCATTTCCCCCTCTTCCCCACACCTCATCAACCCTCAGTTTGTTCTGTGTATTTAAGAATCTCTTACAATTTGCCTCCCTCCCTCTCTGTTTGTAACTATTTTTTCCCCTTCCCTTCCCCCATGGTCTTCTGTTAAGTTTCTCAAGATCCACATATGAGTGAAACCATATGACATCTGTCCTTTTCTGACTGACTTATTTCACTCAGCATAATACCCTCAAGTTCTATCCACATTGCTGCAAATGGCAGGATTTCATTCTTTCTCATTGCCAAGTAGTACTCCATTGTATACATAAACCACATCTTCTTTATCCATTCACCAGTTGATGGACATTTAGGCTCTTTCCATAATGTGGCTATTGTTGAAAGCACTGCTATAAACATTGGGATACATGTGACCCTATGCATCAGCACTCCTGTATCCTTTGGATAAATGCCCCAGGAATACTCTTGAAAAGACTCCTGGTGGCAGATGTGTGCAGCTCTAGTAGAGGAACTGAGGCCGCGGTAGACACTGAGGACATCGGTTACCCTGGGGCAACGGACTGAGGAGAACTCCCCTTTCCAGGCTGTGTTCATTGTGTGTCAGGTTCTATTTGGACACCTCTTCACTGTGATGCCGGGTATCTGGGTTTACCAAGAAAGTGCCTCAGATCCCTCAGCCTTTGGTGTATGGCCCTCAGAGATGCCAGAGGTATTTCCAGAAATGACATGGGGTGGGAGGGCAGAGTATGTAGGCTGGCTGGGCTTATTGCCCGCTCCCCCCCCCCCCCCCCCCCCCCCCCCCCCCCCCCCCCCCCCCCCCCCCGCCCGCCGTGGCTCTTCCTTTCCGTAATTCAACTGATTGCTTTTCTTTCCAAATTGCTGGCTTAAGCTTTATCTTATCTAATTTTATCTCCTCCAGCGTGGCACTTCCAGAGCATCACTAGGGCCTGTGCTCATTCTGTCCCTTGCACTTCTGTGCTCCCTCCTATCCCGAGGGGATAGGGACTGGATTTGCATAATCTCTACATTTTCTGGCACCGGGAGGTGGCTGCAGTTTGGGAGTGCTTTTCAACCTCTGGAACCTCTCCTTTCTGTGTCCCCCTTGTCATTGTGTTTCACTGACATCTTTTGCTTCCTCCAGCACCTGCTTCCTCTTTCCCCATCACTCTCAGCCCCCTTGTTTCTTTTGACCTGTGTCCCTCCCACCACCCGCCCCCCTGTCCTGCCCTTTTGCTTGCTGGCTGCCTTTCCTTACCTTCTGTCACATTTACATGCTCACTATTTCTTTTTACTCCAAGCATCTGTTCATCTAAATCGTGAACTGCAGTTGGTATAATTAAATATGTAATATGTTTATTTTAATATCAATATGTCTCTTCATGCACATATTAGTAAGAGCCTTGGCTGTCAGCAGCGGGCTGGATGGCTGTTTGCAAACGGCTACTGCTGGCAGCTCCCCCTCTGGACGCTTACTACGACCCTCATTGGTTCTGTGTGTGTGTGTGTGTGTGTGTGTGTGTGTGTGTGTGTGT
>NC_064816.1:21598250-21634473 GCF_023721935.1 Panthera uncia
TTCCTTCCTTCCTTCCTTCCTTCCTTCCTTCCTTCCTTCCTTCCTTCTTTCCGTCCGTCCGCCCGTCCATCTTGTTTACCCTCCTCTTTGGAGATGTTTTAGAATTGGTTGTTGTTGTTACCATACAAATCTTGCTTTATTTAAATATAAAATATAGAAATACTGTATGTTGAGTGTCATAGGAATTAATTGACCTGGTCAAGCCATTGCCTCAATGCTTCTCTTGAGTTTACCACATGAGTTGCTCAACAAGATGTTGACAATCTTCATTTCTCAAATGTGGCTTTGCCAGCCATCCACAGGAGGCCCATTTCAGCTGCCAACTGTATTGGCTTTCTCTTCTTGCACAATTTAGCAGAAACCTAGTGGCCTAAGAGAGCTGCCATTTCTTATCTCATAGTCCTGCAGGTCAGCCGTCCAGGTGAGCTCTGGGGAGGTCTATGTTCAGTGTATCATAGGCTGAAATCAAGGTGCCACCTAGGTTGGGTTATGATCCGGAGACTCTGGGTAAGAATGCGCTTCCAAGCTCATTTAGATTGTTGACTGGACACAGTTCCTTGCAGTAGTAACACTGAGGTCTCTACTTCTTGGCTGGCTCTCAGTTGAGGACATTTCTCAGCTCCCTACGGCCACCCCAGTACTTCTCCTGTGGTCCCTGCGTCTTCCGAGACAGCAGTAATGCATAGAAGCCTTCCCAAGCTTCAAGTCTCTCTGGCTTTCCCCTTTGTTGCCAGTCAGAGGAAGCTCTCTGCTTTTAAGAGATTATTTAGTTTAATGCATGGTTTTCATATAAAATCAGGAACAGTGTTGCTACCAAGAGACACTGGAGAAAAGCAAAAGAGCTGTATCTCATTTGCATTTTTAGAAGTAATTATTTTTAAGCCACAGCTGGTGGTAATAGAACTACAATAAACGGGAACTGAGAGATGGGAGTTCAAGTCTTGGTTCTGGGACCATGAGTCTAGAGAGCTTGGGGCACAGTTTCTGGGACTTGATCTCATCATATGTAAAATGAGATAGCTGGGCTCTTAGGGTCAGTTTTTTTCTTCTTCCTTTTCCTTTTTTCTCTTCACTCTCATTCTGCCTTCCCCTGGCAGACCTCATTAATCAACCATCTTAGTCTTCCCTGCTGAGCTTGGACGCTGTCCTAGAATCCTTTTGACATGGCCCTCTGGGGAGTCACCAGCAAGCTACTGGAGTTGGCACTGGAGATGAAACCTGTGTGTCATCCTAGCACTTGGAGGTCCCATTTCATCTGAAATTCGATGATTCTCTGAAATGAGAAATTATCAATTTCCTTGGCCAAATTGCAGACAGCCAGAGAAGAGCCAGTTGGCCTTGGCTTTGCTTGTCATACAGACATCTGGGGAGTGGATTCAGTTTTCTAGCCACAAATTGAGGTGTGCATAAAAAGTCACTTTCTTTCCTTCTAATTGAACTTCATTTCTAGTTTGAGCCCCTCTTCTGCCAAGTCGTAGAAATGAAATTGCAGTTAATTCACCATAGTCCCTTTGGCTCTCCTTGGGGTTGTTCTAAGTCCTGTGGACTCACATAGAGCCCAGGCATAGAGGTAGAGGGGCTGCTGGTGCTTTGCTGTCACCTGCCTGTAGAGACATTCTTGCTCCCAGTTGTCTTTGATTTTATTCAGGAGAGTCTAATTAACCCCCCAAACCCAGTAATACATAAGTTGTTTTCTTATTCAGGAAGAATCTTCCATGTTTGGGACAATTATCCAAGGCATTGTTCATCTACCTAGTGATCAAGGACTAAGCTATTTCTGTCTTGTTTCAGCATGAAGCCTCTAGTCCCTCAGGCAGATAGGACAGAGCTGGAAGGTCATTGGGTAGCTCTTAACTATGTTGGTTTGGATGTGACCCATGCCTTCCCATATCCATTGGCTGTGGCTGGACACATGGCCCCGCCCATCCCTGGATGGGGCTGGAAAATGTGTGTGTGGGGGACGGGATGTGACACATGGATCTCAAGCAATTGCTGCGGCCATGTACCGCAGTCGTTGACTCATTTTGAGTTGCTTTACATTTTCTGTTCCTGCCTGCGAGTCTTGAGCAGGTGGCCAGCTCCCTGTGCTCAAGCCGCTTTCCCCCAGTGAGGGAAGCTGTCTATTCTTCTATGCCTCTGGGCTTGGGGAAGTGCTGGGGTCGTCTGTGCTCTTCAGCCCACCTGTACCACACATGTATGTCTTTTGCCCACTTTCTTGACAGTGGGGTTACTTAGTACTTTATGTCAAACTGATTTTGAGGCCCATAACATTGTCTGGGAGTATGGATATGCTAGAAAAGCCAGTCAGATGCTGGTGATTTTGACACCACTACATTTTGATAGAGACCCACCTCAGGAGCAGCCTTCATACCACAGATCAGTGGTTATTCCAGCCTTTGTTATGGGGGCTTCCTGACTGGTTTACCTGTACCACCTGGCAATAAAACCACTGTAGAGGTGGTGTTAACGATGGCCACTGAGATTAAGAAGATTTCTGCTACTTCTTGAATTATGTATGATGACATCAAGGCCCCTAGGAACTACTGAGCTGGAATAGTAAACATCTTGTTCTATTATAAAAAGTGATAGTTGTGAAATCACTGTGGGACCAGAAGACGCAGGTGTTTCCAGGTTCCCTAAAACTTTCTTGGGCTTCTTCCTGTCCTCTGACTCGGCCAACATGGGGTGGTGGGGACTCAGGGCTCCTTCCCACAGACCCTTCCCAGGGGCACCCCTTGGTTTCCTCTGAGAACTCACCAGCATTTCCAGCCTGCATAGTCTGGCTCTCGCCATGGGCACTGCGGTGCACAGGTGAGCAGCGGAGTGGGCAGAAGTGGCTCCTGCTGCCTCTGACCCCATTCTTCCCAGGCTTAGTTTACCCCTGAGGTCTTTGTTGGAGAAAGTTCAAGCCCAAGCCTTAAACTCCGTTGTTCTGGGTCCTGCTGCGAGGAGAACCAGTCTCTCCTGCTGGTTAATCCATTAAAAGATTACTCTGCTTCTTCATATTCTTACTCTGTCTCGCTCGCTGTAAACATGTCACTTGAGAAGGGAGGGCAGATTTTTGTGGATATCTTTTGGTGAGGAAACTTGCTGTGGAATTTGTGAAGGTCTCAGGTTTGTTCTTTCCTCTTGTCCAGCTGTGCTTATTGGCTGGAGGAGGGTTTGGGTTTGTCTCATTACTCTTGGCTGCTGGGTCCTTGTTCCTTTCTTAACTGTTCATAAGTTCAAAGAGATTTTTCTCTCCATTTCTCTGTTTTCCCCTCTCTGTCTCTGTTTATCTCCATTTCCTTCTCTTTCTGTCTCTATCTGTATTTCTCCCACACACTTCCCCCTCTCCAACCCCCACACCCATCACTGATCCCATTCTAGCTTCCCTGATTTATTTCCCACAGCTTTCTTTAACCTGCCAATCATCTGGATAAATTAAATCACTGTCTGTCCCTTCATTCCTCTTCGTGTTATCCAGTCTATTGGAAATGACCTTCTCATGGCATTTAAGTATAAATTTGCCCCCATTAAAAATATTTATATTTGAAAAAATATTTTTATGTTTTATTTTATATTTTGAGAAACAGACAGAACATGAACAGGGGAGGGTCAAAGAGATGGAGACAGATTCTGAAGCAGGCTCCAGGCTCTGAGCTCTCTGCACAGAGCCCAGCGTGAGGCTTGAACTCACGAACAGTGAGATCATGACCTGAGCTGAAGTTGGATACTTAACTAACTGAGCCACCCAGGCACCCATTATTTATTTTTGAGAGAGAGAGAGAGAGAGAGAGAGAGAGAGAGGCAGAGAGGCAGAGAGGCAGAGAGAACGCACATGAGTGGGAGAGGGGCGAAGAGAGAGATGTGAGAGAATCCTAAGCAGAGCCCGATGTGGGGCTTAATCTCATGAACTGTAAGATCATGACCTGAGCTGAAATCAAGAGTTGGATGCTCAACTGACTGAGCCACCCAGCTGCCCCAATCTTACCCATTAAAAATAAAAAAAAATCTTGTATGAAGCAGTATGTGTAAAGTGTAGAAAATCTGGAAAATGTACAAATATATATTTCTATATTTATAGAATTATTTCTATCTATGCGGAGATATTTAGGAAATATAGAGAATTGTAAGGTAGAAAGCAAAACCCCATAACTTTATCACTTAGTTATAAGCATTTTGATTTCTTCTTTTCTTTTTTTTTTCTTTTCCTTTCTTTTCTTTTTTTTTTTTTGAAAGTCTGATAAATTTGTCTGAGGGATACCCTTGATTTTGAAGTCCACCTCAAGTGCAGGACTCTTCAGATTCCTTTGTGTACAGTCACTCCCAGCTAAGAGGGATGGCATCTTCCTCAGCATCCCTAAAATGATGGTGTTCCTGCTCATCACTGTGTGCTCTGGGTCATTGTGTAATAGATGACCCTAAAATACAATAGCTTAAAACAACAGCAACAGCAAAATTTGTTATTCTGCGGTATTCTCTGTAGGTCAGGAATCAGAGCAGAGCCTGAGTCCTCTGCATCTGTTACAAGCTACAATCAAAGCATCAGTCAGCTGTTGTCTGCTCTGAAGGCTCGCCTGGGGGCGGGTCTGCTTCCAGGCTCACTTGCATGCATGGTTGTCGGACTGAAGGCCTCAGTTCCTTGCTGGCTGTTGGCTGGAAGCTTCCCTCAGGTGTTTGCCCTGTGAGCCTCTCTGTAGAGCAGCTCGTAACATGGCGGCAGGCTTGCATCAGATGGAACATGTGAGAGAGCAAGAAGAGGCAAGGAAGAGAGGAGCCAGAGTCCTTTTATGGTCTAATTCTGGAAGTGGTGTCACATTACTTTTGTCATACCTTGTTCAGTAGAAAGAAGTCACCAAGTCCAACCACGTTCTTTGGAGGGTGGTTCTGCAAAGGCACCAACACCAGAAAGCAGGATGGGACCGTGGGGGCCACCCTGGGAGCTGCCTGCTGCAGACAGGGTTAGTTATGAGCAGCTGTCTCTCCCACACTGGACTTTCTGGCATCTTGGGCAGAGCCCTGCCTGATCTCGTTTGTATCTCTACCCATCACAGTTGAGTCAGATAATGCATCTTGCCCCTGAGGTAGGCTCTCAGAATCCTGCCCCTTTGGGCTCTCAGAGCATGTGCTTTCCTCTTAATGGCCTCTGCCCCATTTACCGCTGTGCCTTGCTGGGAAATGCTTCTAAGGTTTGCAGGTCTCAGCTCATGTACCCCTCTCCCAGGTGGGTGGTTCTAACTTCTATCATGCCATCAATCACTTGGACAGTCTGACACATACTCTTTCTTGGAAAAATACATTTTCAAGTTCATGAAGTAAACTGAACAGGATATACGAAAGCCCAATTATAATGAAATACAGTTACCAAAATAGAATCCCCTGGATATATGGTATAGTGATTTATGGGCTTATTTATGAACATCTCAAATAGCAAGATCCAGTAGTGGGTTTAATTTCAAAATAGTGATGACAGTAAGTGCAGTTTTGAGATACCAGCGGCAACTAAGATTTGGTAGGAAACTGTCTGATTTCTGTTGGTGATAAAGTCTCAGGTTCTTCTCATATGACTTGTTTACATTCAGAATTCAAGGGGATGGTAAATTTCAGTGAGACATTAGTTAAAATCATGATACGATTGTTTTTTGGACATCCTGAACCCCTGATTAAGAACCCCTACCTGGAGGAATGGGTTTGCTGCCTCCATGGACGTCCCACTCTTCCCCATGGCTCCACCCCTGTCGCCCCCCAGATTAAGGGGAACTTGTTTGACCTGTTGCCACAGAGTGGCGTGGCTGGCCAGGTTTCCATCAGGAACATGAGGCTGGTGTGAAGAGAAGGGGAAGGGCAGTTTGATCAGAAAATGCAAGCGAATGAAGAGTCCCTCCTGATCATGTAGCTGGGAGTTTGGTGTTCTGCTGCAGGGAGAGTGGAGACTGGGTGAGCTGGAACAGAGCTGCCTGCCGGGCTCCTGTGTGACACAGTGTGGGGGCGGGGGAATGGGATGGGGAAGGTATGGCCCTACGTATTTCTGTGAGATTGAGGTAAAGATTCAAATTGTGTTTTCTGGCTGCCCGACCATTGCACCTGCAAGCTTGTCTCCAGGCTAGAGCTAGACCGTGAGGTGGCGTTCTTGGATTGGGTTGCTCATGCACGACCCTGTCCTGCGATTATTTATGGAGACCAGGGTTGCCGCACCACGTCCCGAGGGCCAAAGCTGGCCTGCCGCCTGTTCCTGTACAGCTCCAGTTTTCAAAGGTGGGGCATAATTCTTTCCCAGATACCGTATTGCCTGGGCGCTGCTCCCTGGCTTGCAGGTGGCGCTTGCAGAGAGAGACCCAGTGGGGAACTCCCTGTGCCACCCTGGCCTTCTGATCGTGCCCCTGCACTAAGCCATCCTGCGGGACTGGGCCACCGCTGTTTAAAAAAACTTCTGCACTTTTGTTACCTCTTTAAAACATGCTAGTATCGACAGCCCAGCGACAAAGCTGACAGAATCAAATTAGCATTCTTTAATGTACACGGATTCTGTGAAGATATCTAATTCACTGCTATAAATGGACTTGTTTCCTCACTCCCCAAAGCTTCGCCCCTCCCCTGTGAGGCTCCAGCGATGAAGAGATTGGCTGTGTCACTTTGATGACTCATTTAATTTCTAGTTACACGAGTGGAATGCACAAGTCCAAGGCAAGGGTGAGGTGCGGATTCTGACTAAGGAATTGAAACATCGCAAGTGATTTCGGTGGCACCTCTCCGCCCTGGCTGCAGGCAGGTAGTTGTGACTTCCGCTGTGTGCGCACGAGGGTGAACCGAACAGGATGACCCTGCTATTATGCATACCCAAGTAGAGCTAAGTAATTTCCCCAGGGACAGCGGATTTATGAAATATTGGAATCCTGACAAGCTCTGTTGCTCTCTGGCTCTCTGGTAATGTGCCCTGCCCAGAGACGACCTTGACTATGTTGAGACTGCATTTGGCTTGCACCTTGCAGGTGTGGCTTTTACAGAGAGGCCTTGTCTGCTTATTGCAGGAGGAGGTTTGATTTTCTAGAACTTTTCTGCTCCATCCTGCTATCTGCACTATGTCATGTGAGCACCATTACACCCGGAGGTGTGAGCAGAACTCTGGGCTACTCCTAACGATTGAAACTCTTTTTTGAGCCATAGAGTCTTGGGCATGGAGCTCTCTCTGCCTTCTGACTGAGGACTGGGGACCCCGGCGTGGGAGCTTGTGTTTTGTGTAACACAAGTCCTCAAGGTGGTAGGAGGTGTGATCAGGGTATAACCCAAGGGTTCTGTTTTGGTGGAGCCTGAAGTGGAGTCTCCCTAAGTTACATTGTATGCCCTGAGTTTTCAGTAGTAGAGGCAATCCGAGGTTGGCTCCACTTACAGAGCGTTTTGACGGTGGTTTGTTTAATATGACAAGTAGGCCTAAAGGGAAACCAGCAAGGATGATTTGTTTGTTCATTTAACACGTATTTCTTGCACACCGGTGCCTCTTGGAACTCAGGCATGGTGCTGGTGTGCAGTGGGGAGAAACACACAAATAATTCTTGTTTGCGAAAGTTCTAATCTAGTGGAGGGGACAAAAGTAAATGGGTAAATATGAAGTGTGAGGTCCTTTGAAGTCCATGAACAGCTGTACTGAGAGAAAGAAGAGGGGGTAATCAGGGCAGGCCTCTGAGAGGAGGTGACATGGAGGGCGAGAGGTGACTGACATGTGGACCAGGCCTGCCTCAGTGCTTCTCACTGACAGTTTCCCCCTGAGCTCAGCGAGAATGGCCTCCCAGCCTGCTTTCCCTCGTGTGCCCCTCAGTCTCTTGCCTGTTTTGTTTGCCTTTGCACTGCTGAGCCCTCTGCATGATCCTCTGATGCCTTCTCTTTCTTGCCCAAGTGTGGCTCATCCTTTGGGCCAAAGCATAGGCAACGCTCCCTCTGGACAGTCCTTTGTGATTCTCGAGTGTGGAAGGGGTACCACTCCTGGAAATGGCATGCGTATTTCAAGCTTCTCTTTTCATGGTGTTGAGCATGCTGCTGTCTTGCTTTCCTCCGTTGTGAGGCTATAACCTCCCAGAGGGCACGGACCATGACCGTCTCCTTCATCCCTCCCTCTCTGGCCTCCACACTCGTCACCAGCACACTCAGGCACGTGTGAGTGGGTGCTGGTTGAGGCTGGGCTCCTGCCGGTCTTGGAGCTGAGGGCAGGAGGGCAGCACACAGGGCATAGTGAGAGGTCTGAAAGCACATGCAGATAATTCACCAGTCTCAATCAGGTATGGGAAAAACAGTGTAGACTCAAACAGAGTTAAGAGCCGTGCCCCCTCTCCCTGGCTTTGAGCTAGTGGGAATGTTTCGTGATTTCTGAAACAGGAAGGCATCACTATTTTTGCGTAGATTCTTAATATATTTTGTGACCCCTAATTTCTTCCATGGTTCATCCAAGTAGCCAAAAAGCATGTGGCTACTTAACTGTGTTTGAAAGACCAGGTGGCTGAAGTGTGGGGAGTTCTGGTAAACCTACTCCTGTTCCTCCCTGCGTCATGATGGACCATGAGGCGAGGGAATGGCTAGGCTCTGAGAAGGGGAGGTGGACCCCAGACCCCAGAGCTCACTCAAACATCGCAGCTCTATAATGAGGTAATTCTTCACTCCTTAAACTACTGAGCACACATGGTCACGTGCAGCCTCACACTCCTCCGAGAACCCATGGAATGTCCAGATGGTGTGGTTATATTTTATTGGTGTCTTCCGTTCTCTGCAGATTCTGCTGGGAAGAGATGAGTTTGTTGTATAGAATTAAGGCCTCAAATAAGGAGCTTAAACACTGTGTTAGTGCAACATGTTAGGAGGTGAGGCCTGTCTGGATCAATAGAATTTCCTGGCAGTTAGGAATAGATATTTGCCTCTGGAGGCTGTGCATTCCCAGTGGGTCTTATGTGGCCATTTGATGGGGGGTTTCTACCGTGTTGTCCAGACCCAGCACTGCTCACTGAATTGCACAGGGTGGAGGCCTGCTTCCATGTGTTAAGGAAAACCATTCATTGCTCTGTCTCTCTGTCAACATTTATGATATTAAACAGAAAGCGTTTATTCCTTAGGTGGTCTCAGCAAATCGAAGTTTGACTAACAGTGGTGACAACAAATGTATTCATTGACATAGAAAACTCTTCATCACATGATATGTAGAAATACTTCATAAAGTGGCATAGATGGTATAGTTCCAGTCAGTTAAAATATGTGTTCAACATAGAGGGAAAAAATGGAAGACACACAACCAAAATATTAGTTTTAATTTTTTTGGTGGTGGAAGGGGGTAGGGTTGGTGGCATTATCACAGGATTTCCTATTTTGGTTATCTGTAATTTTTTTTCAATGAACATTTATTAAAGTTTTTAATTAACAAAGATAATGGAGAATGAAACTTTGAAACCGAGCAAACATAAGCCCTTTATGCCGCCTTGTGAGGCTGGGTTGACTTGCTAATAGCCCTACTGGATAGTAGCCATTAGTTAAGTAACAGATCATTAGGTATGAAGAATAGATATGTCACTGTAGAGACAGAGGGGTGCTGTGTGTATGGTTCTGGGGCATGCACACCCTTGTGGAAAGTGGTCATATGTGCTTGTGGAGCTGAAGAATGGGAGCGTGGGAGACCTCATGTCAATATCCTGTGCCTTTCTAGACCTCTACAGTGATCTAGGAAAAGAAGTGACCGTGCCAAGGGATATACTCTCCTCTCAGTTCTGAAGTCACCACCCTGTGTGCTGGTGTCTGAGGATGCAGCGATCATTTATACCTTCATGAGCTACAGCGTATTGAGGGAGAATACACTAGACAAGTAAATATGTAAACATAGCACAAACTGTGATAGGTATTATGAAACAAAACAGGTTGCAAAATGAGAGATTAAGAGCCATCCCTTTCCCTGGGAATCAGCCCACTAAGATGAGCACAGACTTTCAGTTTTGGCTTCTTTGCCACTGAATGCAGTCATTATTAACTGAATCACAAACCATATCATGGTAGTTAGCATTGTTTGTGCTTGTAGATTAAAGTCTGTTATCAAATAGGGAGCCATGTATGCGAGAAATAGGTCTTTATTTCTGAAGGCAAGTTTGCGATGAAGCACTTGTGTGCTGAAGGATGTGGCTTTACGTGACACTAATGTAATTTTTACCTTAAAAAAAAAAAAAAGAAAAGGATTGATTTATACTTTGAGCAAGCAGGACTTAGAAATGTGATTATAATTGTAGGATGCAAATTGCAGAATTTCAGCGAGAAGAAATCTTGTCTAAAGAGAGTTAATAGGAAAGGTGGAGTCAGGTAGTGGAAAAGATGCCAGTCCAGCTGTCCCAGGTTCTTGGATTTCATCCAGTCAGGAATACCATCTGTCAACTGTTCTGGAGTAAATCCTTCCTGTCTCTGGGGTCAGAGTCTTTCCTCTGACTAGTTAGAGGTAGGCTTTAAGGTAGCCCATGGTGTTAGGTGGTATTTATGGTCACAGAATATAATGTGAAGATTGGGTTTCTGGGTTATTTTATCCGAAACATTAAACATGAGAACGAGATTCTTAATGGGTAAGTGTCTTGAGTTTAGATACTTATTAACTGTAAGGGCAGGTAAATTTTTTAAGGGAGTGGTCCTGGCAAGGGAAGGAAATTGCTTTAGTGGCTTATTATATGGACCCGGCTTTCATTGTCCAGAGTGATGTTTTGAAGATAGGATTTAATCAGTGTTCTCAGAAAGCAAGTGTTGTGTGTGTGCATAGTTCCATGAGTTGGGATAATCACTGGTGAATCATGTTTCCTTCGTACATTGTGGTAGTTGATAATGGCAGTGTTCTTGATCTTCCAACCAGAGGGGTTTCTGTGTATAGATATATCTGCAGGGAGAGAGACTACTGATTTCCTCACTCCAGCTCTGAGATGTGAATGTAAATAGATAGCTGCTATATGAAAACTTGTCTTCTTGTTTCCTTTTAAATCATTAAAAGCTTAATTAAATTTTGTACCAATGTCAATTTTTTCGCTTTGACAAATAACACAGTTTTGTATAATGTTATATTAGAGGAAGTTGGGTCAGGCTATATGGTGACTCTACTTCCTTTACAACTTTTCTGTAAATGTAGAATTATTTCAAAATAAATCCATTTAAGGAATAGATTTTATTAAAATATCTTTTATTTTTTATTTTTATTTTTTTTATTTAAAAAAATTTTTTTAACGTTTATTTTATTTTTGAGACAGAGAGAGACAGAGCATGAACAGGGGAGGGTCAGAGAGAGGGAGACACAGAATCCGAAACAGGCTCCAGGCTCTGAGCTGTCAGCACAGAGTCCGACGTGGGGCTCGAACTCACAGACTGCGAGATCATGACCTGAGCTGAAGTTGGCCACTTAATCGACTCAGCCACCCAGGTGCCCCTATTAAAATATCTTTTAATTGTAAGGATGATATCTAATATATTCTGAGCAGCACCCATCTCTCTCTTAATGAACAACTTACGTGTGAGCATACGGCGTAAAAAATAAATTTGGTGGGAAGAAAGATCCTTTGACATTAGAGCATCTTAATGAAAACAGTCATCAGATTGCCTGCCTCGGTAATTTTTCTAAAATAGGAATCAGAAGTGGATGTTCATTGTTGTATTGTTTATAAGAGTAAAAGATGTTCCCAGATAAGGGATTAGTTAAATAAATAATGGGCTTTCAATATGCTTTGAATGCTATGCAGCAATAACAATGATGGTATTGAATATGTTTGACATTAATAACGTTATTGCTATGTGGAAAAAGTAGGTCATGAAGGAGTATGTGGATACAATATGTAACTACATATAAATGACGATAGAAAACATTCTGGCAGGCTGTGTACCAAAATATAAATTGTTGTTTATAACTAGCATGTGGGTTATGAATGATTCTTATTTATATGTTGCTTATGTCCATTTCCTACCTTACCTGCCATGAACATGTATTAGTTGTTTAATAAAGAAAAAAATTAATTGTCCCACCATCAGTACATGAATTTAAAAAGCAGTTGTAGGTATGATTAATATCCTTTACCTTAGGCAATAAAACTGACATGCCCATACATAAACACTGTCCAAATTTTGTCCCTTAAATATTACCCTTAAGGTTCCTTTTTCCTGAAACATCATCTTTTTTCCTTTGGCTTGTATTCTTATTCCTGAAAGCTCAAACCACTGTTCATCAAAACCTCCTGTCATTTTAGCCAGTGATGTTTTATGTCACTAAATGATCTGAATCTGTAATCTTTTTTTTTAATGTATAGACTTGTCAAATCACTATGTTGTACCCTTGAAACTAATATAACATTGTATGCCAAGAATGCTTCAATGAATCTGTAATCTTAAAAAAAAAGGTAAACATTGTACATAACAGAATCTGGCTGAAGCAGTTGGTTTTCTGTAACTTTTATTGACAGTGCACCCTATTTACCTGATACAGCTTGTTGGTAGGTGTCTAACATTAACTAAAACCTAAATTATGATCTGTCCTTGGAGCAGGGGCTGTTTGGTGGACATGGTTAATCCCAAGGGGTATGTTGGACAGATTCTTCATAATTTCTGGGGAAAGAGCATTCATTCATTCATTCATTCATTCACTCAACTATTGAGTGAGTTCATGTTATGTGCAGGATACTGTGCTAGAAATTGTGGAATGTAACACATTCCAGGAAGGGAGATAAGCATGCAGATAACTAATAGAGTGATTATTGACCAAAAAATATTTAAAAAATTAATACAGAGGCCAGAGAAGCAACCCTCACGTATATGGTCAGTTTACTTTTTTTTTTTTTTTTTAAATTTTAACGTTTATTTATTTTTGAGACAGAGAGAGACAGAGCACAAACAGGGGAGGGGCAGAGAGAGAGGGAGACACAGAATCCGAAACAGGCTCCAGGCTCTGAGCTGTCAGCACAGAGCCTGACGCGGGGCTCGAACTCACGGACTGTGAGATCATGACCTGAGCTGAAGTCGGACGCCTAACCGACTGAGCCACCCAGGCGCCCCTCAGTTTACTTTTAATAAGGGTGCCACATCTTTCAATGGGGAAGGAATAGTCTTTTCAAGAAATTGTGCTGGGATAACTGGATACCCCCATTCGGAAGGATGGAGTTGGAACCTTGCCTCACACCAAATTCAAAAACTGACTCAAAATGGATCAAAGACCTAAATGTAAGAGCTAAAACTTTGACAGTCTTAGAAGAAAGCAGAGAGCTAAATACTCATAACCTCAGGTTTGGCAATGGGCTCTTAGAAATGACACCAAAAGTATGAGCAACAAAATAAAAAACAGGTAGATTGGACTTCATTGAAATTAAAACCTTTTGTGCTTCCAAGAACATCATCAAGAAAGTGAAAAGACAACCCATAGAATGAGAGTATGTATTTGCAAATTATGTATCATATAAAGGATTGTATCTAGAATACATAAAGAACTCTTACAACTCAGGGTGCCTGGGTGGCTCAGTCAGTTAAGCATCTGACTTCGGCTCAGGTCATGATCTCATTGTTCATGGGTTCGAGCCCCGCATCAGGCTCTGTGCTGACAGTTCAGAGCCTAGAGCCTGCTTCAGATTCTATGTCTCCCTCTCTCTCTGCTCTTCTCCTGCTCATGCTCTGTCTCTGTCTCTCAAAAATAAATAAATATTAAAAAAATAAACCTAAAGAACTCTTATAATGCAATAACATAAAGACAAATAACCCAATTAAAAATGGACAAAGGATCTGAATAGACATTTATCCAAAGAAGATATACAAAATTGCCAATAAACACATGAAAATGTTACATGAAAAGATGCTTGAAATCATTAGTCATCAGGGAAATGAAAATCAAAGACCCAGCGAGACACAGCTTCACACCCATGAGGATGGCTGTAACCAAAATGTCGGGTAATAAGTGATAGCAAGGATGTGGAGATATCAGAACCCTCTCACGTTGCTGGTAGGAATGGAAAATGGTGCAAATGCTGTGGGAAACAGCTTGGTGGTTCTTTAAAAAGGTGAGCGTAGAGTTACCACATGACCCATTGACTCTACTCCCTAGGTATGGACCCAAAAGAATTGAAAGAAGGGACTTAAACAGATATTTGTACACCAATGTTTGTAAAAGGATTATTCACAACAGCCAAAAGGTGGTAATAACACAAATGTTCATCAACGGATGAATGGATAAAATCTGGTAAATGCACACAATGGAATATTACTTAGCCGTAAAAAGGAATGAAGTTCTGGTACCCACTACAACATGGGTGAACCTTGAAAACATCATTCTGAGTCAAATAAGCCAGACCTAGAAGGACAAATACTGCATGATTTCACTTGCATGAAGTACCTGGAATAAGCAAAGTCATAGAGACGGAAAATAGAAAAGAGGTTTGCGGGGGTTGGGGATGGGAGGTGGGAGTGGGGCTTTATTGTTTAATGGGTACAGAGTTTCAGTTTGGGATGATAAAAAAGTTCTGGAAATGAATAGTGATGATGGTTGCACAACATTGTGAATGTGCTTAATGCCACTGAATGGTACACTCAAAAACGGCTACAGTGATAAATTTTATGTTGTGTGTATTTTACTGCATACACAAAAAATAACCTATAAAATGAGAGGAATCTTGAGTTTTCCAAGACAGATTTTTGTCCCAAAGTCTCTCACTTAATATGGTTAACTTATTGGTAATTACAAGAACTTTTGTTAATTCTATTTTCTAACAAAAAGTGAGCTCCTGATATTATTAATGTGCTAACATTAAATTTTGTAATGCACTAAATGCATTAGTTTATAACAAATGAGGCTTGGAATAATCCAAATCCATATATAAAATAAATGAATCTCAACCATCACATCTTTTACAAAAATTAAATAAAAATGGATCATAGATCTAAGTGTAAAATGTAAAAGTACAAAACTTTTAGAAGAAAATAGAGGAGGAAAACTTTGTAGCTGTGGATTAGGCACAAAAGTGTTAGGACACCAAAGCGTGATCCATTAAAAAAAAAAAAAAGATGGGGCACCTGGGTGGCTCAGTTGGTTAAGCATCTGACTCTTGGTTTTGACTCAGGTCATGATCTCATAGTTCATGGGCTCGAGGCCTGTGTTGGGCTCTGCACTGAGAGTGTGGAGGCTGATCGAGATTCTCTCTCTCCCTGTCTCTCTGCTTCTCTCCTGCTCACCTAGGCGTGCTCTCTCTCTCTCTCAAAAATAAATAAGCAAACAAACAGGTCATGATCAGGTCATGATCTTGTGGTTCGTGAGTTTGAGCCCCATATCAGGCTCTGTGCTGACAGCTCGGAGCCTGTAGCCTTCTTCGGATTCTGTGTCTCCCTCTCTCTGCCCCTCCCCTGCTCCCACTGTGTCTCTCCCTCAAAATAAATAAGTATTAAAAAAAATTTTTTTTAAATAAACATTAAAAAAAAGAAATTGGAATTCATCACAATTTAAAACTTTTTCTCTGTGAAAGATACCATTAAAAAGGTGAAAAGAAAACCATGCATTGGGGGAAAATATTTGCAATTCATGTGTATGACAAAAGACTTGTATCTATAATATATAAAGAACTCTCAAAACTCAAGAATGAGAACAACAACCCCTGTAAAATTGGGCAAGATTTGAACAGACATTACACCAGAGAATTATATAGGTGACAAATAAGCATATGACAAGGTGCTTAACATCATTAGTCATTGGAGAAATGCAAGTTAATAACACAGATATTACCACACACCTATGGGAAGGACTGATATTCTGTCCCCGCTCCCCTGCCCCCCCCTCCCCCGCCAAAGCCAAAACAACAGACCCTGACAATACAAACGTTGGAGAGGATGCAGAGTAAATGGGACTAACAAACATTGCTGGTGGGACTGTGAAATGGTGCGGTCACTTTAGAAATAGTGTGACAGTTTCTTATAAGTCAGGCATACACCCACCCGATGACCTAGCCATTCTACTCCTAGGCATTTACTCAAGAGAAACGAAAACTTATGCTCACATAAATACCTGTACCTGAGTGGTCATAGCAGCTTTATTATTATTATTTATTCACAATAGTCCAAACCCTGGATGGGTGGCAAGGGCTGTGATGAGTTGAAAGAGTTGGGGTCCACAAAGGTGCATGGTCACGGTGCGGGATTTATCTAGTTGGGGGCAAGGAGTTTTGTGTGGAGGGAGTGGTGCTCCAAGATAGACTTGACAAGTAGGTGTTGGGGAGTGTGGAGCATGGAGAACATTCCAATAGTAGTGAACTCTGGGGTTGCCCTCCCCACGTTTGAGGAATTCCTAGGCTTTGGCAGAAGAGGAAGGTGTTGAGTGTGGCTGGAGTACAAGTGCAAGATGGTGGGATGATGGATGGAGGAGAGGTTGGCAGAGTTCAGGTGGAGGACACCCCTTGGGCTGTCTCTGTCTCTGCCCAGCCTTGGAGGAGCATGTGTTCTCAGGTGTGCGTTCCAAGGGCCTGAAGCAGGGAGGACTGGGCACGGCGAGGCTGGGGGGATGTTGGGAAGGTGCCTGAGGCATTGAGGTAGAGAGGTAGGTGGGTATGAATTGGAGTTGGCTTGGTTGGCATGGTTAAAAGTGAACATTTTTCACCAGAATCATGGGGGAAGATCAATCAAGCCTTTTCCAGAAGATTGCTTTGTTGTTTTCCTTTCCCTCCCCTTCTTTCTTGGTGTTTCTCGGGAAAGTTGCTTTTCTCTTTTCTTGCCCTCAACCCCCATCTCACAGACTCAGGTCTGTTAGAGAGGGAGCCTTACTAACATAAGATGGATGGGTTTGGCCATGGGGTATTCTGCATTTCCCAGGATAACATTCGTCTTTATTTTAAATCATCAAAACAGCATTTAAGGGAGAAGAGGGATCTGTGCATGCTTTTATTCACCGTGTTTTCCAATTGCTGGCATTATTCTCTAATAACAGGATGTGTACATGATATGATGTAGAGGCCACTGGGCTGCAGAGGAGCCATTAGCTTTCCCTCAAAAATAAAAAGAGAGGCTGCCGTTTGAATAATGATCCCTGGCTGTTTTCTTTGTACATGGGCCATTTCCTTAATTAGGTTTCAAGCTTCATCTCTCTTGTTTTTAACTAAAAAGCCAAGTGAGAGAGAGACAAATTGCATTGTGGGGAAAAAGGACAGGAATGCGTTTCATGCAAAGTAAGGGGAGAAGGAGTAAAACGGGAGATCGGTGGACACCCCAGTGGTCAGGCTGACTTGGGCAGAGCTGGGCTTGGTTCTGGACCGAATTTAGCATTTTTCGAGGTCGGGGGACCTTTGTGCACATGCCAGGGAATACGTCCCCTGCTTCCTATCCGGAGTTGTGATCCAGGTCTCAGAATTTGTCTTTGGGGTCACCTTTTCCTTCACTCTGCCTTGAAAAGATCTGACAGCCTGTCTCAAAGATGCACACCTTAAGAGTCAGACAGCCTGGATTCAAATCCTGCCTTGCTGGGAACCAGCTCTGTGACCTTGAGCAAGCCATAGCATTTTGTAGCTCCAGGTAAAATGGGGTGGTAATAGCAGTCACTTCACAGAGTTGTCCTGGGATTAAACTATTGACTTTTTATGTGAAGCATTTAGAAGGTGCATGGACAGTCTCAGTGAAGCTCAGGGCTGCTGCCACTGCCTAGTTATTACTGCTCTTAATATCAGCCTCCGAGAGAGTCCTCGTGGAGGCTTTAGGACAGATGCAGTGTTGCTATTTCATAACCCCGTCTGCATTCGGGAAGGGAGTCGGCATGTTGGAGCCACAAATTACAGAGAACGTTGACAACCTCATTTATTTTCCCCCAGAGTGTTGTGTTTTCTCACCTGTTGTTTTTAACTTCTGAGCTCCCCGAGCTGCCCAAGATGCTGTCATATTTTGAGTCTGTTGAATGTGGTAGGAAATAACTTCGAAGTTAGTCTGGGGCCTTGATTCAGAAGTTCTATCTTCTCAAATCAGAGTACTTTGTGTGTTAATGTAGAATTTTTCCTTTTTAAAGCCAGACAAATGGTGGCACCGCTGAACAGCTTTCCTGATCTACATCGGCAGGAATTCCTTATTCCCTCAAAGAACTTCCCCTTCTCACCCTCTCTCCTGCTGCTCCACTGCATGGAGAATATGGGGATGAAATCTAGTCTCTTTCTTCAGAACTCAGATTGTGGTCCATGGACCCACAGCATAGCATCAGCTGGGGACTTGTTAGGAATGCAGAATCTTCAGCCTCACCCTAGATCTGAATCAGAACCTCCATTTTAACAAAACCCCTGGTGAGATTCATGTGCATATCTTGCTCTCAGTGGGAAGATGTCCCAGTAAGTCAAAGTATAAATACCAGCAAGGGGGACCAAAGTCTGGCGCTGGGGGATGAGGGGACTTCCTACAGGTAGGTTGACTGAGGAGTAGGAGTTGGCTGGGAGAGGGTGGGATGAGGGCAAGTAGAGGAGGGAGGGGCCTCTAAAAAAAATGGATGTACAAAGCCAGTGACGTCAAGATCATTTGACCTGACAATACTTTTCTCGATTTGGTATTTATCATTTCTTGGATCCTTTTTAGCACTCATACAGGGGCATGTGGTTGGGTCATGAGAAATAATTTTTGAATAATGCAGAAGTACTTACATTCCCTGGGATTTAGAAGGGGAGGTTATGGGTGGGCTTTGGAGTCCTCCATCTGGGTCTGGATCCAGACTCTGCCATTTGTGGGAAGAAACTTGGGTCAGTTAGTAGCCTCTGCAAATCTTGGAGTCTTTATTTGTGACGTGTAGCTTCGGATACTTTACTGGCCTGTTGGGAAAACTTAGTTTGTAATGAGAGTCATGAAATTCATGCTTCTTGACCTTCAGATATGTGGTTTCCTATTTTTTTTTTTTTAAGTCAGTGCTTTATAGCCTATCTGAAACATAATAAAGGTGGTGAGGGGGGGAATAGAGTCATGTATTGCACTCCTGGATCTGGGGCCATGGAGAGTTACCCTCCATTTCATTTGTAAGAAGAGTGTTTGCCCAAGTAAGTGCCTTACATTGGGTGCTTCTTCAACAAATGTGTACATCACGTTTTCAGAGCTACTTTTCCCTTTGCGTTTTCGGTTGATGTGCCAGTTTTTCCCTTTTGCTTTCCTTTTTCTGGTTAACCTTATGTAGCCCACCACTGTATTTAATGAAAGATGAATGGGTTAAAGAGAACTTTTTCAGTAAAGGGTAAGTGACAAGATTTGAAGAGTCCCCCAGGGAAAGAGGATTAACAAAAGGAGACATTATCCAATGAGATACAAGTGAATTAACAAATTGATTTTTTGTAAGGGTTAGAAGACACAAGATTTAGCTGGAAGATAAATATTTGGTAATTGAAACCTGTAAGTGTTTTGTTGCTGGTTTTTACCCAGGGAAGCTTTGCCCACAGTGAAAATCCTATGGCTAAAATCCTACAGCACGGAGTGATGTAGACCCTATAAAAAGGATGCCAGACTCTTTCTCTCTTGGTATTTGTCTCTGTGCATTTCAGATAATTTCTTTTTCAGTTTTAGCAATTCAGAGGATTTCCCCTCTGACCAGAGGAGCTAGTTTAAAACTTACTGAGAATAATTTGGAACCAGAAACTTAAATCATATCTTTAACAGAGGAAATTCTTTTAATAAGAGCTTTCTATTACCTTTTTGTTCATTTCTCCCTGCACGTCACCTGAATTCCATGAAAGCATTTCCATGGGTTTCAGAGGAGTGTCCTGAGACCCATCTGCCTGTTGACGGCAGAACATGGCAGTTTACCTGATGGAGGTTTTATAGGATGTGATGCCCTGTCGTCAGGTGATGAACTGAATGTAGGAAATGCCGCGGGCAATCTCTGCCACATGGCCCGTTCTCTGAAATGGCCCTCGCGTGCCTTCCTGTCTCTGACCCTTCCAGAGAATGTTGGGTTGGATTGTTTGACTCATTAATTCACAAAGGATTATTGATTTTCTGATGATCTATAGCTTCTTCGCCTTCAGGATATAGGCTGTGCTGCAGACAGAGAGGGGGTGGAGGTTGTTTGGAGGTTGTTAGAAGACAAAAGTGACTGTGTGCATCAGCCCCTGACTTAATTCCAATCCCCTACCATTATTCTTTATTCATGCCTCTTTCCCCCTCTGTCTGTTAGTGGAAGAAATGGATATCTGATTGCATATTTGGCTTTTGATTATGCTGCTTTTTGGGTACCAGTGTTCCCAACAATGTCATTTGTTACCAGTTCTTATTTTTGATGGCCCATTGGGTGAATTGGTATCTTAAAGTATGTTGTAATTATGAATGTTCAGAGATAGGAAAAAAGGAAAAGAAAACATATTTTAAAAACATACAGATCATATTTACAGATCTAATAATTCATACAGATCTTGTACAGATATAATAATTTTCATGTGAAATTATTATGTGTTACAGTAGGCCCCCTGATACCAGTTTTACTTTCTGTGGTTTCAGTTACCTGTGGTCAGCCACAGTCTAGAAGCAGATGCTTCTCCTTCTGACATTTTGTCAGAAGGTCAGCCGTAGCCCAAGGCTACGTCACAGTGCCTACATCCTTCACCTCACTGCACGTCATCACGTAGGTGTTTTCTCATCTCACAGCATCATGAGAAGGGTGAATACAGTACAGTAAGAGACTTTGAGAGAGACCATACTCACATAACTTTTATTTCAGTATGTTATTGTAATTGTTCTACTTTGTTATTGTTTTGTTAATAGCTTAAGGTGCCTAACTTATAAATTAGAGTTTATCGTAAGTATGTATGTGTAGGGAGAAACATAGTGTATGGTGTATATATAGTGTTTGGTACCGTCTGTGGTTTCAGGCATCTCCTGTGGATATTGGGAGACTGACTGCTATGTTAAAATTGCCAATGTACTGCATTCATTAGTTAGGGTTTTTCAAACAAAGCTTGGTCATCCTGCCAATTGAAAGAATCCTTAATTTCCTTTCCTTGTTCTAGTTTTCTTTGTTCCCCACATTTATCTCTGTATAGCCAACAAAACACAGCACACACACATCCACAGATGGACACACACACAGACATACGTTCCACGAAACACGGCATGCACACCTACACAGGTGGACCCATATACATCTCATGAAACACAGTGTGCACATGTACACACACACACACACACACACACACAAACACACACACACACACACACTCCAGGTTTTGGGGAGAAGGGGAGAGAAGGATGATTCCCTTGCAGCCATACCCTTGGATCAGCCCATGTTTGGAAAAGATGAGTCCTATGACTCAAGCGGACTTATGTCTCCCACCTGACCATTGTTTAAGATTCCTTATGCAGATTTAATGTACATTACAGAATATGTAATTTAAGGGAAGAAAAGAAAATACCTTCCTGAAATTGAATACAAAAGCCTGTGGAACAGATAACGCACACAACTTTAACAGTTCCTGTCTCACTTTGTCATTGTTTTGATTTCTGATTGATCACATACAGGTTGGCATTGACGTCTGACTGCACCAAGCTCATATTCACTGAGAGCTCTTAATATTGTATTCGGTTTTATACTAAACCTGTGGACTTGAACAGCACATTCTCCTTTCACTGGTAAAATCTTTCAGCCAAGGCTTCTAGCCTTATAATTTCTCTGCTGAGAATAGTTCCAGCATCTCCCAGCTACAGTAAAATTGATGAGCAGCCCCCAGAAAGTTGAATCTCTATGTGAGGGCTCAGGGATGGAGATATGGGAGTGGTTGGCATGGTTCTAGGAGCCTGTTTGCAAAGCAACTTTTGCTTGTGAAGAGGATTCTCTACCATGACTTTCCGATATTGACAAGGTGGCCTTTTCAGTGGAATGTGTTTCTCAGAACATGACTAAACTTCCATGGAAAAATTCTGAAGGGGCTCAAGTACAGAATGGAAACAGCACTCATTGGATCTTCTAATTCTCCATCTTGAGTTTAGTGTTTCCAGGCTGTTCGCCAAGAACTCCAGCTGAGTATGCATTCTTCATCCACATACGTATTCTCCCACCCACCAGGACCTCCTAATAATTGCAAGAGCTCAAAATGGAACTGGCTTTCACAAAGTCTAATGAGCTATGAGGAGACGATGTCCATGTACCAATGGGTATCAGGGTGGATGGCCTTTTATGATTGATCTCCATGACCTCACCCTATCTTGTTTGTCCACTCTTCCTTCATCTGTTTCCCTCCTCTTCCTCCTCATCCAGTTGTATGTATAAGCATGTGCTTAGGCTTGGTCCTGGGATCCCCCTCCTGCTCTTCTTTCCTTTGCCTTCTGCCTTCTGTTACTGTGAGTGAGGTCATTCGTTCCCAGTGCTGTCTTTGTTCCTTGGCTCCCCTCGCTTAGGGTGTGGGCTCGTGCCATTCTCTTCCCCTGCTAGTTTCTCCCTTTCAGTAGCACCCCCCCGCGCACCCCAACTCATTCTTTACCTCTCTGTTGTAACAGTAGTAGTTCCTTGGAGAGGTCTTTTCTCTATCTCATTTGGGTCTCCCTTGTTGGGTGCGCTTGGTGCTAGTTGTTGCAGTATATGATGACATGTGTGTTCTGTGCTTTTATTTGACTGATATCTCCCCAGTAAACTCTTAGCTCTGTGAGGGGGGAGAGTTTATTGTTTCCACTCTTTAGAATAGTCCCACCATTTAGCACAGTATCTGGCACATAGTATTTCCTAAATATTTAAGATAGTCAGTCGTTGACTTGATTTGATAGTCTTTCCTGACACTCTCTTGATCTTGTTGAAAGCATTGGTTTTCTTCTAATTATACTTGATTTCCTAATGGACGCTGCTTTGTTGGTTTGTTTCCTAAGAATAAATTAATTCAGAGTCCCATATTCTCCTAAAGAATTACCTGTAGGAACTCTCTCATTGGGGGCTGTCTTCAAAACTCTAATTGTCATGGCAGAGTGTGTTCACATGTATGTACTGTGCTATGTGCTATGTGCTATGTGCTATGAAATACGTGTTGCTGAGTCTGCCATTTGGTGGCCCTTCTGAAGTTTCACATTATGATGCCCACACCTGGGGTCTTGGCTCCTGGACCCTCAGTTTTCTTACCCACCCAGTGTAGCAGCTCTCTCAAGAGTTGTTCTGAGAAGGCAATGGGGCATGAAAACACTTGGCAGGAGGCCTAGCTCAGAGCCTGGGCTCGGCCATTGTTAGCTGCTAGCATGATTGAGTAGGTGGTTGACTTGGGGCAAAAAGTCAGTTCATCTGCTGTCAGCCTCGTCAGTGACTTCAGGTTCTCTGCTCCAGGAATCCAGGTGCTCTCTGTCTTTTTTCTGCCACTCATGGTCCTTATAAGAGCCTATCTGAAGGTCAGTCGCTTCCAAGAAGCCTTGACTTAGTAGCTTACAGGTCTCTGAAGATTCTTTGCAGCTCACCTGTTTTGTGGTGTGCCTGCTTTGTGCCCACATGGGGCTATAAAATGTGGTGAGGCCAGCGGCTGCCCCAGAACTAGTGCTGTCCAAGGTGCCCTGATGGTGCTAATGGGGTAGAGCAGAGAAGACAGCATTGCACTGGGCCCTGACCAGACCCAAGACGTGCAGTCAGAAGATGCAGGCTCCAGGTTTGAAGAGGGACGGGGACAAACAGGGTGGCAAGAGGAGTCTAGAGTCCATTGTCCCCTGACAGATCATGGGGACTGTATTTACCGTGAAAAAACAGGTGACACAGGCAGCAGATGGTGCCAAGTACTGCTATGAACACTGTATATAAGGAAACTCATGTCATGTCCATAACAACCCCATGAGATCATTGTTATTATTACCCCCGTTTTTCAGATGAAGAAACTGAGGCAGAGGATAGCCATGACATCTTTTCTGAGGGCCCATGGAGAGTGAGTGGAGAGTAAGTGGTAGAGTTGGGATTCTCCTCCAGTTAGTCTGTGCTCTTACCCTTATGCCATACGACCTCCTCATCTCTCTTCTAGAATATTTCAAGGCAGGATGAGACTTGGTTTGTGTAACCAGTTAGCATAACTGGGTTCTAAAGGCAGCTATTACAGCAGGGGCAGAGAGAGTTCAAGTTGAGAACATTTTCTGTTGCTTGTGCTCAGCGCTGCCCAGAGTGGGCTGCAAGAGGCTCCTTGGAAGAGTCCAGGGGCCACTTGTCCAGGATGCATTGGATGGAAATTCAGCGTTTGGAGGGAGATTGGGCTTGGTGATGGTCATCAGGATTTGAATTACATGCATTCATATTGAAAACAATTCTCTAATCCAGGCTTTTACAACCTCTTCGTGTGGACGTATTTGTCTGGATAATTCTTTGTTGTGGGGATTACCCTGTGTTTTGTAGGATGTTTAGCAGCATATTAGCCTACACTGCTGGCTACCAGTAGCAGCATCTTCCTACAACCCCCTTTCAGTTGTGAAAACACACAGTGTTTCCGGATACTGCCAGATGTTCCTGGGGGACAAAATGGCCTCTAGTTTAGAACCACTGCTCTCAATGTAACCCTCCTCTTTTGTGAGAGGCCCATATTTCACTGTCTTGACCCCAAGGGCCCGAGGGTCCCAATGTATTCCGGTGAGAGCTGGGGTTGTCGGACCCCTGAACACTCCCCTTCTTTATTTTGGTGGTTCAAAGGATGAACTATTTTATGCTTAAGATTTCTGGGGGAATAATTAGAAAATATATCCTGTTGTCATCTACAGGATGCTCTCACTTTGGTTGTAAAGAAACAATTATACTTCTGCATTAAAAGAGTCTGTAAGGGGGCATCTGGGTGGCCCAGTCAGCTAAGCATCCAGCTCTTGATTTCTGCTTAGGTCATGAGCTCACTGTTGTGAGATGGAGTCCTGCATCAGGCTCTGCTTTGAGTGTGGAGCCTGTTTAAGATTCTCTGTCTCCCTCTCCCTCTGCCTCTCCCCTTCTTGTGCACGCTCATGCTCTTTCTCTCTCTCTCTCCCTCAAACAAAAGAAAGAAAAAAAAAAAAGAAAGAATCTGTAAGGATATAAACCACAGGCTACACTGTGGAACCGTGGTATTTTGGGATAGTGGGATTAAGGGTTTGTTTTGTCTGTTTATTTGTTTTCTATTTGCTTATAATCTACCTTCTGATCTTCCTACAGTGAGAACATTTTGCTTTTATAATAAGAAAAAGTCTCATTTTACCTTCAACTATGTTAGGAGAGTGATTTGGGGAGGTCAGAACATGAGTTCTGGAGCCAGCCTGCCTGGACTGGAATCCACCCTTACCTGTCTATTTTTTCACCATCTTAGACTTTGCTTCTTCCCATTTGAAAAGGAGTATCATGTAACAAATTTAGAAAACTGGAAAAATTGAACCAAAACTCTGCCACTTACCCCAGCCATGGTTAAAATTTTGTTGTGGCCCCTCTGTCTTTTGCTTTGGGTTTTTACATGACTTTAGTTATAAACATCATTCACTTCACTTAGCATTAGTTCATGAGCAGATTTCTATGATAGTACACATTGGGTGAAATAGTTTTTGACATAGGCATCTTGTAGCTGTGGACAAAGGCCAGCTTTTCCAGTGGGTTGTTTAATTCATGTCTTGCATGCAGCCTTCTGAGTTAGTCATATTCCCTTTTGCATGTTATGAGGCATTTATTATACTTTTATGTCAGTGATTACTAAATTTCTTTGAACTTGACACTTTATATATTTTTAATCACACAAGTAATACATGAATATATGGTCTTTGTGAAGAATTCTAATAACCCAGTAGTATATAGGGAAGAAAATTATCATTCTCATCAATTCTGCTCTAACACCATGGCCTGAGATAAATATTGTTTCCAGTTTAGTGTTTACCCTTCCCTGATCCATTTGAGAAATCATCATTTATTGACAGAGCACCCAGAGAAACTCATAAACCATGATCTTCACTTACATAGACAGCAGAGCCATCTGCTAGAATTAATCATTACAGGAAATGCCCGCAATTTGATGTATATGTTTAATATAGAGAAATCTTAAATTGGATTGTAAATATATGCTAATGACCAGGCGGTACATGCACGTGACAGAGACTAGCAGTCAACAGGGATTGTACGTTCTGATGCTGCATGTGAATTGGGGCAGATGCCCTGTCACCAGCTGCACATCAGCTGACCTTGCCTGGGACCTCTTGCTACTCTTGGGTAGTATGTACAGGTGCTAACCTGTGTTCACGCCTTAGAGAGAGTGCAGGAGGCTCTGAACTTAGGTGGAAAAGGAGACATCTTTTATTTTCACTAACCTCCAACTGAAATGTACTGCTTTATCTTACAAGTGTAGGTAACAAGCCACAGTGGTGCCTGTGACTTAGTCATTGACAGAAATCATAGATATTTTCATTTTATATCATAGTCCATGCAGATATCTCCTTGCTGTTGGCACTCATTCTTGACACTGATGATATGACAGCTACAGACTCACCACTAGATCTTGTTATTTAAGGCACCGATGAAGAAACACGGGCATTACTGCATCACAAATTTATGTTGTAAACATTTCGAAAACTGAAAATCCATATCATTGGCTTCCTCCCTGTGTGTTTTCTTTTTCTCATCTAAATGTATCATTCTGAGAAGGGGGTCAGTAGGATTCACCAAATGCTAGCGCAGCACTCCCCGCCCCCCTCCCCCCCGCCAAACCACTACAAGTCTCCATCTTAAAGGCACATCATATGATGGCAATAAGAATAAGGTGGGTGAGGTGGATGTATTGATTGATTTCCTTATATTTTCCTAAATACATCTTAGGAGAGAAAATACTGGTAGCATAGTGATTGTGTGTGTGTGTGTGTGTGTGTGTGTGTGTGAGAGAGAGAGAGAGAGAGAGAGAGGGAGGGAGGGAAAGGGAGAGGAGAGGAAACATTAGTTAACATTCTCTAGGACTCTTCAAACCACCACGGGAAAAAACCCTATTTCGGGAGGAAACGTGTGGGCTTCCTTCATCCTGTCTAGATTCCTCAGTTTCAGGGCCTCATTTCCGTGCCTAGCAACCCTGAGGAATCCAATGCTTTCGGCCATAAATGGGGATCTCTAAGGTAAGCCAGCCTCAGGTTCTGAGCCCCAGGGGACCCAAATGGTGAGGAGGAGGACCCCTAGCTCTTGTCCCCCCTGGCTGGGATGCTGGTAAGACAGGAGGTAGACATCTGTCCCTTATGAGCCTGGGCTGGCTGCTGCCGTGTCCGTGCGTCACACTCATATTACAGTAGAGATCATATCAGTGCCTGCTTCAAGGGTTAGTGATAGATGCCAGGAAATAGTCTGCACACTCTAGCACATCACTGCCTGTAGGAGATGCACGCCCTTGTTATTCTGTCTCGGTCTCCTCACGTGAAGATGTCTGGGGAGGAAGATAGTTAGAGACGTTTTCTCTGGGTCTCAGAGTGTTCGAAGAAACAGAGTCAGGGGCAGATTTCACATAAAAACATAGATTTCTGGCATCTCTTAACAAATACAGGATCGGGTAACCACAGGGTGCCCCTCTCCCCACAAAGATCAGCAGAAGCCGAAATGTAACCACCATTTAAGGGTGGGACAGAAACTCTGCCCTTTGCCACAGACCCCAGCCTACCTTCCTTCCCTCACCTATATGACCCGTTCCTCTGGGAACGTTTGAGTTAGTGGCTTCTGAAACGGATTATTCCTCAGTTTCTGTCGGATTCAAACACTGTGAGTTTAAAAATATTGGGGAGATGTTTATAGCAGCACTATCAACAATAGCCAAAGTATGGAAGGAGCCCAAATGTCCATCGATGGATGAATGGATAAAGAAGATATGGTATATATATACAATGGGGTATTACTCAGCAATCAAAAAGAATGAAATCTTGCCATTTGCAACTACGTGGATGGAACTGGAGGGTATTATGATAAGCGAAATTAGAGAAAGACAAATATCATATGACTTCACTTATATGAGGACTTTAAGAGACAAAACAGATGAACATAAGGGAAGGGAAACAAAAATAATATAAAAACAGGGAGGGGGCAAAACATAAGAGACTCATAAATATGGAGAACAAACTGAGGGTTGCTGGAGCAGTTGTGGGAGGGGGGATGGGCTAAATGGGTAAGGGGCACTAAGGAATCTACTCCTGAAATCATTGTTGCACTGTATGCTAATTTGGATGTAAATTTTAAAAAATAAAAAATAAAAAATAAAAAAAAATAAAAATATTGGAAAGAAGCGCTATGTGCCGGGCTTGGCGAAGTATGTAAAAAAAAATCAGTGGTGGTGAAGTTAGGGACAGCTAAACTCCTCAAAGGCTCTGATTATGTCTTGCATTTCAGCATAGGGGTGGTTCTGCTGTGACGCCTTCAATTTTTGAAACTGTTTATGGTGGATAAAATGGGGTGTCACCTGCTGCAAACTCGTAGAGCATCTGTGGGCAAATGTGAGGCAAAGAGATGTTTCCACGGAGAATGCTGATGCTCTGGACCGTTTTCTCTTAGCGTCTGACCTCAGCAGTAGGGAACAGAATCTCCCCAACCTTTCTACAGGGGAAGCTTTCCACCATGAAGAGGGAGACTGAGTTTTTAGCTCTTCCTTTCAGCAGGACAGAGGGCTGGTTCAGACTGTTAAGCACGATCCCACCACGTTTCTCTAAATTCCCCAATGAAGAGCTAGGGTCTAGCTGTGCCATAAACCAGAGCCTGTGTTCAGTTTGGAGTTGATGGAGTTAAAGGTTCATTCGGATGCAGCGTCCTAACCCTCATTCCAGCTTCTGGCTCTGTTAAGTACAGAAACCACTTGAGCAGCTGCAAATAGTATTAGCTCTAAGCTTGTTACAGATCTTGCAGATTCATTCATTGATTGCCTTCGATTTCCAGGACATCTTGGATATAGAATTAAAGAGACTTTAGTTAAGCCAATTAACTTTTGTGGTGCCTGGACAACTAATATCATATGCTAGAGAAGGTCACTGGTGTTATTCAAATAGCAGTTTTATTTGAGCTGGGATTAAGGAAATCGGACAGAAGGTCTAAGAATTGTTTATAGTGTGTTCCTTTCTGTGTTGCAATATCTTGGCCTTTAACATCTGAGCCTGACCGTAATTACACATACAAGTGGTTGGGTCATATTATCCTTTCTGTAGATTGTGACTTGATTGTGCCAGCTCCAAATTATCCATCTTGTAGATGGTTCCCAGCCAAGTTTTAATCGGAGGTTTCATCTATTTCCAGTTTATCAAGCTTTTAAACTGAAGTGTGGTGGTTGAGAGTATAGACTCTGGGGCCATGCTGCCTGGGTTCGAATCCTGGCTCCGTGACAGCAGCACAGAGAGCTCACAGATCCTGGAAGATTTAAGCGTCCATTTCCACAGTTCGACTTAAAGCCTGGATATGGCTCCGAAGCCACCAGTTCGTTTCCCGGGCTCTGGTACATCGGGGTGGGCTGTATGGCCAGTAAGTGCCAGTGGAAGGTGAGCAGGGCTGATGCATGTCGCTTCCAGGCTTCGGAGTGAGGAAGCAGGCGTGTCCTTCTCCACACCCTCTCTTCCCATCTGCTGGCTGAATGCAGGAGACTCCAAGGTCTGAGGGGAGAGCTGAGACGCACAATGGGGGAGGGTCCTGGGTCCTTAAATCACTACGTGGAAAACTGAAGACAAGGAACGGTTGGTTACATGAACAAGAAATAAATGTCTATTGCGTTAAGCCCCTGAGGTTTTGAGATATTTTTGTTATAGTAACTCCTGTCCCTCTAATTCATCTAACCACTTACCGGTAGTATAACCTTGGTAACTTGGCTAATGTCTCTGTAAAGTGGGAGAGAACAATACCAATCTGACTGAAAGTTAAGTGCTCAATAAATGCTGGTTGTTATTATTAAAAATAAATTATTATTATTGTCACTGTTGTTGCTATTCCCTCTGATCCTTGGGGAGCAGGAAGGATGAATTCTTTTAACTTGGAACATTAGAACACTGTGTTTGAAAAGAGTAGGCTGGAGAAAATAATCTATCTCAAGTAGTCCGGCTTTGTAAAGTAATGTATTATTTGTGGCTTGGCTGTATTTAAATTCGTTGGCATACATAAAACAGTCATGAATGCATACAATGAGATTTTTCTCTCTAACACACATGGACCTGTAGTCATCATTTTGGCATTTAGTGTTGTGAGGATGTAGGCGCAGCATAATGTTTGCATTTCAGAGCCTCAGATCCCCGTGCAATAATCCAGAAAATACCCAGGAACTGGATTTTTTAAAAATAAGCACTGAGTCCATTTGATTTTGTTCAGTAGACAGGTGAGTTTCCCATTTTTCAAGCCGTATGTTATGCCACCATGCTAGGGCAAGGACAGTCATAGCAACAGCTGGTTTAGTAGCTTGCCTCTGACTTAATTTCCCTCATATAAAAACAGGAATCTAATGCAGCATTCACACTCAGTTTTATCACCACGGAGCTAAAATTTATCAGTGGCATTTGTCCAGTTGACTGTGTTGAACAGTAAAAGCTTATGAGACTTATCAAGGTTAAAAAAAAAAGGAGCACAGACGGTAGGTAAAACAGGGAGAGGAGAGATATCCATCTTTTAATTCAGGAGCTGACAGTCTGAAAGTACGAGAAATCTGTCAGAGACCACCCACTGCAGAGCCGCTGTTCTAAGGAGCAGTGTCTCCAGAACTCTGTGATTTAATGGAGGGCGCTCCAAACAGCTAGCTGGGAACAGGGACTCCAGTGACACTCAGGTGGGGGGCCCTGGTAGTTCTTGGGCAGTGCTTCTTTGAGGTGAGTACCAGAAGGCACCTTGAGAAGTAATTTAGACCAGACCACAACCTCCATCTCTCAGCTGGAGGTTCTTAATAACATATTGAGAAAACTCTGCTGCCTTCAGTGGTGGTCCATAGCCATGCTTTTCTCCCCAGAGAGCAAGAACTACGTGCAGGTGATCGTTCGATCCCACAGGTGGTCTCCGTTTTCTGCAGCCCTGCAGACGTTGGAGGCCAGCTGCTCCCTGCCTGCTCTCTATTTTGTTCTTTGGGTGGTAATTTAGTGCCCTGTCTTCCCCTCCTTCTGTCAGTTCCTAAACAGGGTCTCTTCTTATGCAAGTTGTCTCTTGTTCTGATGGCTTTGACAGCAAAAAATTGTATCTTGTAAGCATTTTCCTCACTTACCTAGGTCTGGAAGAGCACTGCATTTATCGTGGGTATTTTTTGGACCTTGGAGACACTGATTGGAATACCTGTGTGAAACAGAGTTATTTGTACAAAACGGCACTTTTCACTTTCAAATAGAAAAATATCCTTTTGCGACCTAGAGTTCCATGAATTCAGTTGGGTTCGTTGTTATGGTTAAGAAGAAGCGTTCCTAACATCAGCTTAAAGGCTTTGGAGATATATTTACTTGGAAGCATAATTACTTTGGAGTGTTGTATTTTGAAGTGACACTTCTGTATGCAATAATTGAGTCGAGAGGAATAGTAAGTACATTTATGTCATAATAAGAAAATGACACTGCCTATAAGGAGAGAATCCAAAAATTGTAGATGATTAGTTTTTATTGCAACACCTTTAGTAACATATCTGAAACTGTCATTTCCACTATGCAAATAGACTTCAAGCATCTAGTTCCTGCCAGCAGGGAGCCATTCCCCAAAGAGTTACTGTTGAAGACCCCTCAGTGCCTTGGGAAGGTGTTTGAAAAATGCCACTGCCCGGATCAGCCTTCAGGGCTAGTTCATCGGTTAGACTGTGAATGTCAGTTCAGAGTTTCTTCTTGTTGTTGAGGCAAGAGAATGATCATTTGCAGAAGTTATAGAGCAAATGTCAGAATTTATTCCCACCTCTGCCAACACCATCACCATTTTTTTGAGTACATTCCTCTGTGGCCAGCATCCTGCTGGGTGCTTTACACACTTGACCCCACTTGATCACCCTAAGCACACTATGAGGTCTGGTATCATCCCCTTTACCAATGAAGGAATGGAGCTGATGGAGACTGAGCAGCTTGTCACATAGCCAGTGAGTGGTAACATTAGCACAGAGCCTAGTGCACCTGGCTGGAAAATCCCCGATCCTAGCCCCATGTCAAACTGTCTAGCAAGTGGTATTCGTGTTGTTGATCTTCCTGTGTCTTAAACCCCAGCCAGCGATTCTAAGCCAAGCAGGATGCTGCTACCAGGTTCCAAAATCAAGAGTAGTCCAGCAAAATCCACGTAGATTTTTCTTACCCATCCCATCGTGGTTCTCCATCTTTGCTGCGAGTAAGACTGAGGAGACAGCAGGAGCTGAATCAGTTTCTCCCGTTGGAGGGATATCTGATGAATTTGCATACAGTCTACAGAGACTTTTCCTTCCCTTCCCCCCCACCCCAACCTACCATTGTTTCCACTATGCATCCAACCTGGGTCACAGATGTCCTGCCTCTGTTTATCAGCCATCTTGTGACAGCTCATGACTGTCTCAGTACATTAATAGCATACTTCATAGACTTCTTTTCTCAAGAGGCAAGGAATTATACATGCTGGACAGTCATCCCTTGCCTGTGACCCTGGGCGAATGCATTGTTTTATATCCTTCCCTGGGACCTCTCTCCTCCCTGATGACTGTGATGTCCTTCCTATTCCTGGCCAAGCTTTCATTGTTTGTAGGACTTGTGGTTTGTGCATACTTCCTGGTACTCACCCTCCCTCCTCAAGGAGAAATATATGTTTGTGCTTTATAGACTGTTATGGGCTCAGTAGGAGACACACAACACCCTCCCACATACAGCAGACATGATGTAGCTGCAGTGCAGACAGTGTGACCTCGGATGGAGACCTGCACAGAATGACTAGGTGGGCTATCGGGGCTCTAGTTTAGATTGAAATGACCCATGCAGCTCAGTTCCAACTTGTTTATTCTGTATTTTTAGGAAAATGAACCAAAAGTTGGCTTCCTTATACCCCAAGGGAACACATGCATTTGTCAGTAGTCCCCCACTCTCTCCACCCGCCTGGCACATGGTAGGCTATTTCCAAATATTTGTGAATGAATGAAAATAGCAGTGAGTTCAGTTGAGGTTCTTTTTTTGTGTTGGTGTGATCCTTATTTAAATGATTGGTTTAATGAGTTTAGCTCCTGTACTGTGGCTGTTTCAGAGCTGGAAGGAATGAGAATAAGATCGAGAATTGAACCTTACAGTAGGAACATAGAGTATCTTCTTCTCTTATGTTAACAAGTCACCTTGAAGGGTTCTGGGCTTAGCCTCTCTCCAGGGTGCTTTCCCAGTAACAGGGTTTACCGAGGGATCTGGGTCAGGGGATTTCAAGGGAAGTGCTGGAGGCTGAGGGGAGGGTTGGAGAAGCAGGCCAGTTTCTCAGAATTTCTCTCAAGTCATGAGCTTGAGTAAGCTCCCCAGATTCTCTTGCCATCCCCTCCCCTGGACATTCTGCCAGTCTTCATCAAGTGGTTGAATTATGCTGAACTAGAGATGGAATCTCAAGTGTCTGGTGAGAAAATTTGGCCAAGAGACCATGTTCGGATGCACCAGCTCTTTGGCCCAGGGCAATCCCTTACATCCGTCTTCTGCGTGAGCCATTTTGTTGCTGGTGTTACAGAGGTACTCAGAGCCCCTCTTCATGTTTGGCTCTTATCCCAATTAACGTGACTGGCCAGAAGTCTCCTAACTGGAGCCCCCTCTTTGGGGGCTGTTCCAGGTGACTCACTTCTAGATATGCAGTTGTCACGTAGGAAAAAAATGACCTAAATGTATGAACAACATTAAGTGCTCTGACAGTGAAGCAGTGCTTTTCTCTTCCTGGTGTTTGTGTGAAATGATCTGGCAAAATAGATGCTGCAGAAATAATGCATTTCTGTGTCTCCCTTCTCAAATGATGAATGTTCTTGGCTCATCACAAGATTTCTTGCCAAATGCTGATTCTGCTAACAGAAGGAATGGAAGCTTCAGATGTTCTCTTGTGACAGAGGGAATAAAAAGTCTCAGGCTTGCTTTCCTTCTGTGACATTAATGCAGAGAGGTGTTCTTGGGGGAGGGCTGTGTTCTGCCTCCACCCTGGTCTTGGCTAAAGCTACAGGCTCTGTTGTTCAGGCATCTCTGGCTACCCCCTCAAGCCAGGAGGAGACCCAGAGGCTGGAGGTGGCCCAGCAAAGAGTCGTGATACCATCAACCAACCTGTTGAAATTTGTTTCTTACGTTAAGAACTTCAGTTCCAGAAAGCGCTCGTGTGAAAATACAACACACGCTACTGTCTTCTGTAGCAGAAATGCCAAGAGGGAAAACCAGGGGAGCATTAGGATTTGGAGTGGGTATTATGTGCAGTCACTGCTCCAGGGGCTTTCACAGACTTCCTCCCAGTAGCCCCCTCCAGCGGCCCTGGAAGAAGGGCATGAGGATTCCGGGCTCTCTGAGGAGACTCAGAGGAGACTCGAAGCCCAGGAGGTTCAGCGATTTCCTGGAAGTGACATGGCCAGCCAGCCCAGGCTGCTGCTGCATCCGGCCGTCAGCCCTCTTGATACCTTCCAGGGATCACGTCTCTCCATCCCTCAGATTCTTGTGGCCTCTTTGCAGCTCCGTCTCCCATATCCCAACCACTCAAGCCCCTCAACTCCCTTTCTGCATTCAGTTTTACCTCCTTCCTCCCCTTTTTGCACACTAAAGTTTTTCAAAAGCAAACATCCAATTGCTGAGTCCCTCCCACCCTTGAATCCTTCCAGGGTGGGCTCTAGCCTGTCTCCATACCCTACCTTCATGTACCTTCCACCTCCCCAAATGAGAATAAGGTCCAAACTCTTAATCCTAGCACACTCCCTTAATGGCCCGGCCGTGCTTACTTCTTTGGCCTTGTCTCTCAGCAGAGCCCTTTCTTTGTCCACCCATGCACCAGTGAAGTGGAAATAGGGGGCAGGGGGTGGGTGGTTCCTTGAGCTCCAGGCAGCCTCTTGTCCCTGGACCTCCATCCCTGCTACTCCCTCTTCCTGGCATGCTCATCGCCTGTTTTGTCTCCGACCTTCCCAGCCTTGCTATCCATTAAAGGCCCAGCAAGAAGGGAGTCACTGCCTTGACCTCCCCATCCGGGTACTTACCATGATGTGTCTTATTAACCTGTTTACTCAGCAGAACACTCCTGACCAATAGGCTGCCAGCTTTCTGCAACTTGGCTCTACTCATCATTGTGCTTGGTGTCTAGTACCCTGCCTGACATACCAGAGACACAAAAGAGAAGTTTGCAGAACAAATGAAATGTGCTGGAGACAGGATTCAAATCCAGCCTGGCCTGAGTTTTTAATGAGGTGGCATGGTATCTCTTCTGTGTCCTGTCTTTTCCTCTGCCTTCCTTTGTGTGTTTACAGGGAACTGCTGACCCTTCCCTGGCTCCTTTTCCCAGCTGAAGGGCTGCTGCTTTCATATGAAACAGATATAATTGCTGGTGCAGTCCTTGAAGCTCTAGGAAATAAAGTGCCACTGCCTACACAGCTGTGTGGGGAGGCAGACCCTGGAGAAAAAGGAGTTTGGGGGTGATTTGCCTCCAGGTCTTTCTTGGTACCTTGGAGAACAAAAGACGTTTTGTAACCCAAACACAGCCAAGGAGTAATTCATAATTAAGGCTCCGGGGCTCATTTCAGAGTGGGCGTGCTTCTCTCTCTCCAGATATTTTCATTGTCAAGAGCTGTGTCTGCTCCTTTGAGGCCGGGCTCCAAGCTCACCCCCTGAGGGGCCCTGGGAGGGACAGAGCCCCCTGCTGTTGTGTCCAGGGTACCCTGGCTGCATGGCTTTTGCTCCCCTGGGGGAGCCTGGGAAGAGCTGCAGCCGTCATTGGACAGGGCAGGTCATCGGGGTTTGGTATTTGACTCTCTTGGTGAGTCCAAGCCACCTTTGGCTACAATAGCACTGAGACAGGGGGTTAGCACAACAGTCAAATGGGCCCTCTGAAATAAGTTTGCAAATATTTAGACTGCCTGTCCTTTACCCCTATCCCCAAGTTCAAAAGACCAAGAGATTAGAAGTCAGACCTCAATAGGTTTAAAATTCACTCTGACCATTTGGCTTCCAACTCCTGACTAAACCTCTCCGTGCTTCAGTTCTCCACCTGCAATTTGGGGATAATACCTACCTCTCAGGGTGGCTGTGAGTATTAGACAAATTAATATGTGAAAAGCTTCCGGCACCGTGCTGAGCCTGTGGTACACAGAGGACTCATTTTACTGACTTCCTTAGGCTCTGCTAATGAAGACACGCCGCTTAATTACACAGATTCTAATTGGGACCACATTTCCCTAAAGAAATCTGTTTATTAGGTGTCCGTATGCTGTTCGCACATAACTACAACTTTTATATTTTCTAATTT
>NC_064816.1:21634873-21700137 GCF_023721935.1 Panthera uncia
AAAAACAGACACATAGACCAATGGAATAGAATAGAAACCCCAGAACTAGACCCACAAACGTATGGCCAACTCATCTTTGACAAAGCAGGAAAGAACATCCAATGGAAAAAAGACAGTCTCTTTAACAAATGGTGCTGGGAGAACTGGACAGCAACATGCAGAAGGTTGAAACTAGACCACTTTCTCACACCATTCACAAAAATAAACTCAAAATGGATAAAGGACCTGAATGTGAGACAGGAAACCATCAAAACCTTAGAGGAGAAAGCAGGAAAAGACCTCTCTGACCTCAGCCGTAGCAATCTCTTACTCGGCACATCCCCAAAGGCAAGGGAATTAAAAGCAAAAGTGAATTACTGGGACCTTATGAAGATAAAAAGCTTCTGCACAGCAAAGGAAACAACCAACAAAACTAAAAGGCAACCAACGGAATGGGAAAAGATATTTGCAAATGACACATCGGACAAAGGGCTAGTATCCAAAATCTATAAAGAGCTCATCAAACTCCACACCCGAAAAACAAATAACCCAGTGAAGAAATGGGCAGAAAACATGAATAGACACTTCTCTAAAGAAGACATCCGGATGGCCAACAGGCACATGAAAAGATGTTCAACGTCGCTCCTTATCAGGGAAATACAAATCAAAACCACACTCAGATATCACCTCACGCCAGTCAGAGTGGCCAAAATGAAGAAATCAGGAGACTATAGATGCTGGAGAGGATGTGGAGAAACAGGAACCCTCTTGCACTGTTGGTGGGAATGCAAATTGGTGCAGCCGCTCTGGAAAGCAGTGTGGAGGTTCCTCAGAAAATTAAAAATAGACCTACCCTATGACCCAGCAATAGCACTGCTAGGAATTTATCCAAGGGATACAGGAGTACTGATGCATAGGGGCACCTGTACCCCAATGTTTATAGCGGCACTCTCAACAATAGCCAAATTATGGAAAGAGCCTAAATGTCCATCAACTGATGAATGGATAAAGAAATTGTGGTTTATATACACAATGGAATACTACGTGGCAATGAGAAAAAATGAAATATGGCCTTTTGTAGCAACATGGATGGAACTGGAGAGTGTGATGCTAAGTGAAATAAGCCATACAGAGAAAGACAGATACCATATGGTTTCACTCTTATGTGGATCCTGAGAAACATAACAGAAACCCATGGGGGAGGGGAAGGAAAAAAAAAAAAAAAAAGAGGTTAGAGTGGGAGAGAGCCAAAGCATAAGAGACTGTTAAAAACTGAGAACAAATTGAGGGTTGATGGGGGGTGGGAGGGAGGGCAGGGTGGGTGATGGGTATTGAGGAGGGCACCTTTTGGGATGAGCACTGGGTGTTGTATGGAAACCAATTTGACAATAAATTTCATATATTAAAAAAAAATTATACCAATATTATACTTACAAAAAAAAAAAAAAAACGAAAGTAGTACAGGCTTGGCTCATTGGCAGGGAGGACCCATTGTCACATGTCCTGAAGGGAGAGGACTTGGGCTGGCAGAGGAATGGAACCAGTGAGTGGTTGCGTTTGTCCCAGATCTGGCGTCCTGAGCTCGGCAGAGAGTTTTGTGTTGAGATTGTTTAGCTAGGTCACCAGGCACAAGTGGCCCTGGGAGACTGACAGCCCTCCGTAATGCGACTGGCTCCTTTTCACAGAGCAGACTCAGAGGGAGAGAGGATGTAGGAGGATCTCATGAAAACTTGGGGGCTGGTGGAGTTAAATTCCTTCCCTTCTAGAGGACTCTTGGGAGAAAACACATGCAAGGAACAGATATGGCCAGAATAATGGAGCCCTATGTAAAAAAAGATTCAGGTAAAGGCTCATTGTGAAATCTGTGTTATTTTTCTTTAGCCTCTAGATCACCTTCGGTTACAGAATTACAGGAGACAGAGATTTATTTCACTGACTCTGTAAATAATAGATTGACAATTTTGTTTCATTTTACTCGCTTCTTGAACTTTGCACTTTTGGTAGTGAATCAGCCTTGGGTATAGGCTGGCCTCAGCTGTTGGCTTTTGGAACACATCTGGCAGGCAGCAGAGAACCCCCAGGACTTTTGGCTCCAAAAACATTGGCTTACATTTGAACTTAGGGAATGTTTCCAGTGATTGTCATTGAAGTTTTATTCATACACCAGAGGACGCTGTTAGCTTGAGCTGGAGTTGGGCTGCTGGCTGGAGCCCCACATCTCACGCCAATCCAGTTAGACTCTCAAGGAGTGGAGAGGTCACATTTATGGGACCAGAGCACAATGCAGCCGTACCCTTGCCTGTATCTTCCTTGTACTGTAACTTTGAAATTGTTTCGCATTAAGCTTCCTTCGGAGAAGTCCTGTGAGTGTCTGCTGTGGGTGATCACAAGGGCCTGTCCTTGCCCCGCAGGCCACATGAGCTATATAGTGCCAGGAGAGATGAGGACAGAGTGCTCTGGAGCTCAAAGGAAGGGTACAGTCCCCTCATCTTGGATAACCAATACAGACTTGTCGAAGAGGAAGGGAAAGCTAGAAGGAGGAGTTGTTTTCCAGGTGAGCTGCAAGAGAGACTCTCACGACAAACATGTAAGATGCTTATGGATATTTTCAGGCAGCAAGGAGAAATGTGTTACTTACAACCCATGGTACATTATAGGACAGTGCGGAGCAGCACTGAGCATCTTACGAATAACGTAGCAGATGTCTGTCTTGGTCCAGACTCAGGTGGTCTAAATAGCATTTTGTATATTTCCTTAGGCTCACCTTAATTCTCAGAAATACCAGGCCCTTAGGCCTGACATTTAGGTTAGAGTTCCCAATGCCCAGTCTGGGGGTCCCTTCCTGCCCTCCTCACCTCCGCTCTGTCAGTGTTCAGTGCTGGGCTCTGGGGACACGAGCCAGATGCCCTCAGACTCCAGGGACTTCATTTTAGTCTGAGGGATCAGAAGAATTCTCTCTTCTGTTCGTTCCCATAGGGTCATTCCCTCTGTCCTCAAACTCTGCTCTTGTCTTTTCACGGCACCCAGTATTATTGCCTCAATCGACTTGGAAATCTAAGCTAGGAAGGGAAGTACTTTGTGTGACACACACACACACACACACACACACACACACACACTCACACACTCCCTTTCTCTGAGCAAGGAACAACAGCCTCCTCTCAGTGTACATTTTTTAAAGTAAAAGAGAGGAAATGGGGAGAAAATCTAAACTTTTATTTCAAAAATTATCCTTCTGTTAAAAATGTCAGTCTATCTTCCTCTTCAGAAATGACTCTCAAGGTCTTTAAAGCTGAGATAAGATGTGGAGCCCCTCGTTTTTTCTAAGTAGGAGTTTGGCATGACGGGCTAGTAAGTGGTTCAGGTTCTCCTAACAAATACAAGTGAATGTAAGGCCCCCAGTATTTTTAGTTTCCCAGTCTTTTGTAAGCTGTGTAAATGTGAGAAATTCCTGCTGCCATTGAAGTTATTTCAAACCCCATTTGGGAGGTATTTATTAATAAACAATATTTCTTTCCAGTGGGAATGAAATTAAATCTTTAGTTAAACCAAACTTTCTGGTCCCAGGACCCCTTTAAATTCTTACAAAATACTAAGGACCCCTAAGAGCTTCTGCTAATGTGGGTTGTATCTATGGATATTTGGCATATTAGAAATTAAAACTGAGACATTTAAAAATTAATGAATTCAAGCATAAAAACCCATTACATATTAACATAAGTAACATATTTTATGAAAAACAATTGTGTTTTCCCAAAAAAAAGAAAGAGGAGTGGTACTTCTTTTTTTTTTTTTTTTTCATTTTTGCAGATTTTTTTAATGGTTTATGAGAAAACAGGTAGATCCTCATATCAGTTTCTGTTTCAGTCTGTTGTGATTTTTTTAAATCTATGAAGAAAATATGGCTTCACATAGATATGCTGTTGGGGAAAAGGAAAATTTGAGGGACCCCTGAAAGGGTCTCAGAGAATCCTCAGGGATCATGGATCACTTTGAGAACTGCTGCTTTCAACAGATAAATCACTAGAGTATGTGATAGGCTTTAAGTGAAAAATAGTCTTTGAGAGTTTGAGTAAATTATGGGTTAAATCAGTCTTTTATGAACAGATGAACACATTATGAAATCTTATATAAAGTATTGTTTTTATGGTTTTTGTACTTATGATACATTCTCCTTTCTGTGAGCTCATTGGGGGATAACATAAGAAGTCCACGATGAACATTTAGTAGAGGGAATTGAAATGCTAAAATCCATGGCAAGGATTCTCTCATTATAAAATGTTTATAAGATGCTCTGCCATGTGACCTTCTTCAGTTCCCATTCCAGTTTAGGAGTTGGCATACTTTTTCTATAAAAAACAGTAAATATTTTAGTCTTTGTGGGTCATCTGGTCTCTGTTGTTAGTATTAAACTTGATTGAATACATAAACATATGGGTGTGGTTTTGTCCCAATAAAGCTTTATTTATAAAAATAGGTGATGGATTAGATTTGGCCCAAGGATTATATTTTGCCGACTCCTGCAGGAGTTATACATTACAGTCATAGCCTTGAAACTCTCTTTCCCTAAATCCCTGGTCTTTGGCCATGAAAAAATTAAGTTTGTGATGTTCAAAGGAAAAAGCACACACACACACACACACACACACACACACACACACACAAACACACACACGAGTTGAATTTCTTCATTTTTATTTTATGACACATTTGGAACAGTCAGTTTCTAGTGGCGTTGGCTGTGTGATAGCTAGCAAATCTGGGCAGTCCTCCAGGACGACTGAGTGCGGTCAAGTCCGAAGTGTAGAGTGTTGATTTCAAGAACTGAAGAGGACGGATGATAAAGAGTTTGATTGCTTTAGGGTTTTGTTTCATTTCTTTCCTGGGTGCTAGTTAAGTTTCTAAGACAGCCAGAGCCAATTTTCACATTTCTCCTTAGTTGATTTAATAATTTCGAAATATAGTCCAATCTCCCCAAACCCAAGAGAGATGGTCCTATTTATGCCTTGTAAGTAGGTATGCTCCAGAATCGCAGGTGTGCTGTTATATGCCTTTCTTGTTGCCTTCCCTCCTTACAGAAATACAAAGAGTATGAGAAAGACGTAGCCATAGAAGAAATCGATGGCCTCCAACTGGTGAAAAAGCTGGCAAAGAACATGGAAGAGATGTTTCACAAAAAGTCTGAAGCAGTGCGGGTAAGTGCCTCTGGTATCTTCTCTGTATTGCCCAAAGACACGGAGGCACCTTCAGGGGCTGGCATTGATGACTCCAGCTCTCAAAGATCAAAGTTGACTCAGCTATTATGTAAACATTTTACTTTCTTTAGTTAACCAGCAAAAGCAGTTAGTAGGGGCACGATAGGGTTCAGGTGACAGTTTTCATCTTAGAATTTTATGTCTTCAGTGTAAGTGCCACTGATTGTACAGTCTCAGAGGATGGCTTATGACTGTGCGATACATTCACTAATTAACCAAAAATCATTCAAAGGCACATTGTAGTTCAACTAAGCAACTATAAAAAATTTAAGCCATGCTTGCCGAAATGTGGAGTTGAAAATCTCAATGGAGTAATGGAATCTAGATGAACTTGGAGGCTTCCCTTACCTCTACTGGAATATTACTATAATTATAATGTTTCTCTCCACCAGTTAGAGCTCCCTGAGGTTTCATACTGTCATCAGGATGAATGGAAAAGTATCATTTTGGATTTCCAAGGTGGCTTCCAACTTTATTCCTTGTTGCCAGCTCAGCAGTGAATCTTACCTTCTTGCTTTAGAACACATCCCACATCTGTGCTCCGTTGGCACGAGGGTATGGGAAGGAATGGCAGTCTGAAGAGTTCTTCATCTCTAACCTATAGTTTGCTTACCTTTTGGTTTTGTTAATTATCTCCAGAATCACTTTGCTCTAAAAGGCCTCTTTCTACTTTCACTTCTCCCACAATTCATTGGCCCAACAAAATTTCCACACATTATTCCTGCTTTAGACCTGACAGTGCCACTCCAGTGCTTGTCTCTTAAAACATTTTTGTGCTACTTGGATTGCGGGGAGGAGGGTTGTAGCCAAGTAGGGAAGAACATGAGTTTGGCCTGGCTTCTGCGCCTGCCTTGGTCACTTACTGAGCTTTTACCTTTAGTAAAACTGCCCTTGGGAGCCTCAATGTTCTCTTTTGTAGATGGCAAAAACACACAGGCTGAACGAGGCTTATACGAAGTCATGATTTTGAGCGACTGAGCACAGACCCTGGCACACAAGCCATGCTCATTGAATGGCTGCTTTATACCGCCACTATGGTCGTTACTGACGTAAGTAGAGACTTTTAGGGAGGAAGTCTGAAGTATCTTAGAAGAAAAAAACATTACTTTTAGTTGCTACAGAAGTATTGCCCTGACAGCCAGCCCTGGGAGCTTCGTGGTGATCCCTGCGTGTCCTTATGTCTCTACCTCGAAGCAAGTGCTGTTCTTTACAGACATGGTAGCCATCCGCATCTCACACTCAGAACCTGAAATACAAATGCAAAACAAAACAAAAGCCCACAGTAATTACTGTTTTCTGCTTATAAAACGAACACCCCTTTGGTGGCACTTGAAGAATATATTGAAAAGTATCAAACAGAGAACAAAAATCACCTGAAAGTCAGGCTTGTGTTCTTGGGTTTCCTTCCTTCTAGTCTTTTAAATTTGCATTTCTGTGCATGTACTTGTGTGTTTTTCTTTTTCACATTGGCAGGTGTACTGCCTGTTTGCTTTGGTGTCCGACTTCTCTGTGCTTGTTTGCACCAGTGCTCTGTGTGCTTTTCCTGGCATCAGTACCTTACGTGATTTTCTTAAATGGCTGCATCACATTTGAGTTTAACGACGTGTCTACATGATTTGACTATTCCTCCAAATCTGGATATTTAAGTTGTTTGCAAGTTTTGGTATACATAATGCTGCAGTGAACCTTCTTGTATATTAATAACAGATCAGATGCCTCGGCACCTACTATATGTTTGGTGTTCCTCTTAGGATTTTACAGGTACTTGCTTGTCCTTAGAGCAGCCCCCAGAGGAAGGTATTATTACTATCCCACTTGTACAGAATAGAAGACAGAGAGGCAGAGGTTAAGTCACTTCTCCAGGGTCACATAGGGGGGTGGGGGATGGGCCTACGGACCCAAGTCCACGTTCTTCATCACATCCGTGCCCTCAGCATCAGTCCTTTACTTTGATTTCCTTCAGATGAATACCTGAACACAGAAGACAGTGTAGAGACGCTAACCCCATCTTCAAAGGTTTCTGCTTGCGGCGACATTCGTGTTCAGATAAGGTTGTGCCAGTTCACGGTTCCTCCAGCAGGAGTGGCACGTGAATGCTCATTTGCCTGAATCCTCACAGAAAAATGACGATGTTTTATTTTGTTTTAAATAACAACGGTTGTCAGTTTGAGAGAAGGAAATGCTATTTTTAGAGAATTTTTTTAATGTTTATTTATTTTTGAGAGAGAGAGAGAGAGCGAGCGAGCATGAGTGGGGGAGGGGCAGAGAGAGAGAGGAGACACAGAATCTGAAGTAGGCTCCAGGCTCTGAGCTGTCAGCCCGATGGCCGATGTGGGGATTGAACTCATGAACTCTGAGATCATGACCTGAGCTGAAGTCGGACACTTAACCGACTGAGCCACCCAGGCCCCAGGAAGTGCTATTTTTGTTTCAATTTGGGTTTCTTTGTGAATCACAGAATTTTAGAGCAGAAGAGGACTTACATCTCTTTAGCTTCTACCTCTGTGATTGACAGACAAGGAAGCCCGGGATGGGAACCTGATCCTTGGGGGGCTTGTGCAACATAGCAGGGTGATGCAGAGGTCCAGCCAGCTCCAGAACCTGGACTCATCGCTCAGAGGCAGGGGCCCACGTGGCAAGTGAGAGGTTGGTGAGAGAAACTAAAGAACCAAAGGACCTCTTTTCCTCACTCACCTCCGTGAAGATGCCAGGAGGAGTAGGTGACTTACTAATCTGTGCTCATGTTTATTGAGTCTCTATGCACCAGGCCCCATGTGAAGCACTTTATATAGGTCATCTAATTTCAACCTGCCATCAGCCTTGGGAGTGAGACACCGTTCCTACATCACTGGCTCAGAGGATGAGCACACAGGCTTGGCAGGGTGGAGTCACAGGCCCAGGTCACATGGACGGGCTCAGTGGGGTTCCTTTTGCACCAGAAGGTAGGATTGCAGTGCCTCTGGGTGTAGCTGACCAAAGTGTTTTGCACAGTGACTGGCGAACAGGAAGCATTCGGTAAATGTTTGCTGTAATTGCTGGCAAGGGGACCTTTCAGTGTGTAAGTATTTAATAACTGAGAGAGTCGTGAAGCTTTAAAAAGCTTCAAGGATATTGACAGCAGGGAACTTAATTTTGAAACCTTTTGTTTTAAATTAATGACTTAAAAAAAAAGAACTGATATGGTTGGTGTGGTTCCTCTGAGAAGGAAAAAAAAGGGTGCTTTATTTAAATTGAAATGTACCCAGACTAAAGGCATCCAGTATTCTCTGAACTGTGTATTTTAAAATAGATGTAGGAGACCCTTTGTAAACACACTTGATACCATAAAATCTAGGTTAGCTGGTCCAGTGATACGTGGCAGTCCCTACTTCCAATCTTTAAACAGAAAAGAGGGCTTGTATGTCAAGTTGGGGTTTGGTTTGGAGGCAGTTTTGCTATTGAGATGGGCCTGGTCCTGCTGTGAGCCATGCAGCACTACTGACAACAGTCATGAGCCATGTGGCATTTGGGATGAGAGCAGGTGGCCACTGAGAGGGTCCCTGGATGTTGCCTTATGTGGAGGCCAAGGAGCAGTGGGTGTGACTGTTTTTCATATTATAATGACACCTCACTTCTCAACTAGGAAAGGTTGCTGTTTGTCTCTGGGATTGGTAAGCTTTTGAAGTGCAGACACCTCAAATGCAAATTTGCCTGTGGGTTTGCAGGTGGAGCCCTTATTTGCCAGGTGGCCCTAGAATGAACCACCGTGCAACAGGGCCCTTCTCGTCCCATTCCGCGTCACCCACTGAGCAGCGACCCCTTTCTCTAATGGCCCAAGAAAAGTGGATTTTAGAATTTGCTCCATCGTTCTGGGGTACCATGCCTGGAAATCCTGTTTCCAAGCTTCCATCCCCACCCCCAGCAACCTGAGTTGGGTCAGAGGTCCTAGTGCCTTCCTGACAGTAACTGATCCAGTACCGAGTGCTCATGGATGGTCGGATGGTGGATGGCCGGGAGGACTCAGGAACATACATAAGAAATAACTGACTCACAAACGACACAGATTGTTAAAATTTCCATTGATGTCTATAAAATCTTTGTGAGATGGGTGCTGGCAATTTCGAAAGGGGCATACCCCCTCTGGTCTGTGAAAGTAGGTGCAGTGAGTCAGTCTGGGCTCGGAAACAAAGGAGCACTTACAATCCCGCCCCACCCGCCTGTCATGTCTTGGCCGTTAAACAATGTTGATCTTTTCTCTGTCTCTTCTGGCTTGATTTCATCATTCCCCCATCACTTTTCCCAGTGATTAGTTGAATCAGAGTGATTTTATCATACTCGTCCCCTATTTGAATTACTCTCCACTATGCAATTATCCTATCACAGAAAGTCCTATTTTCTCCCCGTCAGATGTCTGGAGTAAATGTGAAACCCGGAGTGGCCTGCCCATTACATAACCTCTGTCCTCTGCTTGGTAATGGATTATATGTAACTTTTTTCCCCCCCCCGGCCTAGCAAATTACAAATAACCTTAGCTTCGGTAATTGCCATTAACATAATGGTGCCATCATTATGGTAGCATTTCTTAACTAATATTTTCTAGCACCTTTCTAATGCTGTCGGTGGTTTAAATAATTTTTTTTAATTCACTCGGTGGGTTGATGTGTAGGTTATTTTAACTTAAGAGCCAGATTGGGCTTGATGCAGTGATGGTGCTACTCGCTGGTGTACAAGATCATTGTGCCCAAAGCATTATCTCCCACCTTCTTTGTTCAAACGTATTCAAGCTACCAAGCCCTCAATTGATGTTACTGAGCAATTTATCAAGTTTTAAGTCCCTATAAATGGACAAGAAATGGAATCAATTTGTTTTTAGTTCATTAACATTTCAAGGAAGATACTCCACATGCTGGACGCAGGGGAAGTGATATACATCAATCCTTTGCCAGTAGTGGACCCCTGTTGGGCCATGCCTAAGTGACACCTGGAAATGCTCAACTGTGTCACAAGAGAGCTCATCCGAAGCACTTTTGACCTAGCTCCCCTTTATCCTGAGTTGCTGATGACTTGAGGGAAGAAGGCAAAAGAATTGCGTTCAGTGGCTTTGTTATACAGATGGGCTGCCCCAGCATTTCCTTTGTCTTCAAAATCCAAGCCTCCACTGGGAGTAATACAAGCTATTACACAGCGGGGAGGATCATCTGAGGCCCTGGGGAGCTCTGAGCAGGCACAGACAAACCTACAGTTGGAGGGGAATCGGTAGGAAGTAAATCTGAGTAACTGTGGGCATCTCTGATTATAGGCATATGCTTTTAGGACAGATTCCAACACAGCCAGGAGATGTAATGATGCTGTGATTTTGGAATGGTCCATATAATTGAGATGAGCAGCACAACCTGGAAAAAGTAGATACACCAGGAAATAATAAACAGAAGGATTTTGGAGAATTTGCACATATATACTAGCATTCTCTAGAATGGCTTTCTGAGGGGGAGTTCTCCAGAATAAGTATTGCCTTTGATCTTGTGGAACAGCTCTGGGGCAGCCACTGCCTTCATCACACTGATCTTGGCTAGAATTGTAACCTCCAAAGGACCCGGAAGGCTTTGAGGTTGTACCTGCTTCCAGGGCCAGGTACTGATCCATCCATGCGGCTTTCACTGCTCTACCGGACAGACTTCAGATCTCCAATAGCTTAAACACGTTTGTCTCTCTCTCTCTCTCTCTCTCTCTCTCTCTCTCTCTCTCTCTTACACACACACAGAGGATTATAGGATGTTATCTAGTTTGGTAGCATATCAGGCAGAACATTAAGTATTTTATTTGCTGTTCAAATTCATCTTCTCCCCCAAGCAATTAATTAGAAATGTCTAAAACAACCAACTTCCTTGGGGAGTATGAAAAGGCACAGGAAGCAGGTTGTACCTAAACTTTCTAAGTGAAGAGTCTCTTGTTTTCCAACCTTGGATAAGATAGTTAATAATTTTGATAGCACTCTGAAGCTCAGACCTGTAAATAAACTTAATCTTGTTTTACTTAGTTTCTGATTTACATTGATAAAATGATAAATCATGCACTTGAAAAAGAGTGTATTGCTTAAAAATAAACATCCTTGCTTCTTGGGAAAAACTAAAAGAGACTAGATTATATATTAAGTTTCTCTCCCCTCCTATAGCTACCTGCTGTTCGCTGCAGAACTGATTCCCATTATAGCTGTACTGTGGGAAGTAATTGCTGTTGTACAGTAATTCAATTTCAGTGCATTCACGCATCAGTTCACCGATAGGGGTTTATCTGGAGAAACCTGGGACTTGAAAGCTTTTTATCGAGAAATTCCACATGCAGCAAGACGTTTTTCCTAGGTAACGAATATCAGTATTTGCATTTAATAAACATTTACCTTCTCAGAAAAATGGATTTTTTCCCCCTGCAGAAGAGATTTATGCCAATCTTCCAAAAAGCTAGAGGGTACTATTAAAGCAACTTCCTCTAGCTGTTTTTTGACTGGTGTCTACATATGTATGACTATAAAACGCATCTATGTCTTTATGTAAATATATGTATATATGTGTGTGTATATATATATATATATATATATATATATATACACACACACACACATACATACATACATACACACACACGCTGAGGCATGGAGAGTAGGAGGCACTTAAGGAAAGCATGATCTGTACCACACATATACATGATATAAGGGATAATATCTACAGAGACTATATGAATACTTCCAGTTTAAAGACTCATCTATATCTGTAGGCATTGTGAAAATTGTTGGTGAGGAATATTTTCAAAAGGATACCCATTAAGTTGGAAAGGAAGTCAACCACTTGATTTATGAATTTCTAAATGAAGGGCAGGTTCATAGGACAGACTGTTTCTTCCTATATACAAAAGCTCTTAGATTGTAAGGACTCTTTACATATTAAGTCCAAAATGAGCTGTAGAAGTCTTAGGAGCTGAATATACCTAACATTGCTAAAAGGCCCTTTAGTTCTTGCCCAAAAGAAGAAGAAACTGGACACATTCAAAAGATTTTTCTGCCTTTGTTCATTTCTCATCTGATCTCAGAGTTTCAAAACATGTTTCTTAAAAGAGGAATAAATTTATTTCAGGCAAAAATATAGTGTTTTGAGTCACAAATGAAAAGACTACTGTTTGTTACATTATTGTATCTTGTAGTCTATTTGCTTCTTTGCCCACCCCTCCCTCCCTCCCTCCCTCCCTTCCTCCCTTCCTTCCTTCCTCCCTCCCTTCCTCCTTTCCTCCCTCCCTTTTTCCCTTCCTTCCACAAACTGGGTTGTAAAACCCCATGCATATGTGTAAGAAAATTTACAGCAGAAACCTCACACCAGAAAAAGCTTAAAAAGTAGCAATGTGGTGCCTGGGTGGCTCAGTCGGTTAAGCATCCAGCTCTTGATTTCGGTTTAGGTCATGATCTCACAGTTTGTGGCATCAAGCCCCACATTAGGCTCTGCATTGACCATGTAGAGCCTGCTTGAGATTCTCATTCTCATTCTCTGCCCCTCCCCCTGCTCACTCACGATCTCTCCTTCTCTCAAAATAAATAAGTAAACATTAAAAAAAAATAGCAACAAACTGGATTCACCAGTTTTGATGAAGTCAGTGAACCACTCTTGGTTGATGGTTGAGGTGAAAACCACAAGTCTTCTTGGGTTTATTCCAAAAGGGGTTGGGTCTCCTGTAACATACTTCAGATTGTATCCACCTGAGCCTCACAGAGAGGCCCAGAAGGCTGTTCTCCAACCTACGTTGAGCAGCTCACCTGCCTCCTGGGGGAGATAAGTTTCCTGCTCAAAGAAGAAAGGACGTTTTGTAGGTGACATTTCATCTCCTGTCTCCATCACCCTCCTCATGCGGGAAGTTGGGTTGGCTTAGTGAACTGTATCCTGACTCTCCTGCTTATTCTGGAGATGTTGGCCCTTAGGCGTTCTTCTTTGTGCGTAGAATCACCGCTCGAAGCTCTTGCCAACTTCAAAGTTATTAGGTACATTCCTAAACGTTTCTCTAAAATCTCTCCATTTTTAAAGTTTTATGGAAGACTTAGTTTTGGATTTTCTCTGTAACTCACCTCACCCATATTTGCTTTATTTCTATTTTTGTTTTGTTTTCATTGATTATACACATTCGTTGTAAAAAAAATAACAGAAGGTGCAGAAAAGGATAAAGGAGAAAGTAAAGATCACAACACCAGGGGATTAAGAGGCACTTGGTATCTTTCAATACCTTTTGTTTTTAAACATCTTAATTTCTTTTCTTCCTGATCTTTTTCTATTTGTGCATTTGTATATGCGTTTACGTGCATTGAATCATTCTTACCTGTAACCAGGTTTTTTACAAAATTAATTTTACATGTTGTGGACATCAACCCATGTCAACGAATATATATATTCCTGTTATTTGTTCTAATCAAGAAATTCTCTTTTGGTGAGTAATTGAAGTTATTGGTGAAATACTACTTGTGAAATAGCATTTCCCTATGATAAGCCATGACGTGAAAAACTTTCTTGCAGAGAAATTGTGTCCATTTATTTGATGCATTTATTAGGACGTATTCTTGGAAACAAAATGGAGGCTTTTGGTATCCCTTGCCAGCTTGTCTTCCAGACAGCATCCGCCTGCTCGTGTTCCCACCTGTGAGGCTGGAGAGGCTCTCCTTCTCCATTGTCCTCTCTGACATTTGGCTGCTGTTACTTTTGATCTTTGTTAGTCTTACAGGCACAAAGTAGTATCTCATTTTACTTTGTTTTATTTAATTGCTCAGCGTTTAGCATGGAGGATCTTCTCTGGCTCCTCACTTGCCCTGCACCAAGGTTTGTGGCAAATTACACAATGTCTCGGAGCACGGGCATCAGTGTTACAGCATAGAGAACGTCCGTGCTGGTCCTTTATCATCTCTCAAAGAAGTGTGTAGGCCCAGGAACTTTCTTGGACACACTTGGAGGGCCCTCCCTACCCCTTTCCTCTTCCTTCCTGGACTGTATCATAATAACAGCCTGGTTGTAGGGGTGGGGATGTGGGGCACTGACTGCCAGTTTGGAGTGCCAGTTTGGAAGAGTTTTCTGGGAACCCCAGTGGTTCAGCACCTGAGGGCCATGGTGCTGGGTGTTTTAGACCCTCCTACTGAAGGAAAAAGTCACTAGTCCCAAGAGAAGTTGAGCCTGGTATAGCCCTTCTCACTGAGAAAGGACTCTATTTCCAGCTGGCTTGTTGCTGGGTGCCAGCGGTCACTTTGGGTCATTTCTCCTTAGGGTACCATCTTTCTATATGTTCATTGGTCAGTTGTTTTTCCTTTTTTTCTTATAAACTGCCTGTTAATGTCCTTTTCCATTGTGTGTATTATACTTGCTTCCTTTCCTTGTCCCCACTCAAGCCCTGGTATCTGTCACAGTATCTTGAGTCTGCAGTTAAGTGTTCATTAAACATTTGTTGACTGACTTACAGACCTTCCCTCTTGGCGTCAGGTAACTTAAAGTCAGAGTGATCATAGTTACAACTCTTCCCTTTGACCAAAGATGTCCTGAATGATGAAGGGGAAAGAAGAATATCAGAGTTTAATTGCAGAGAAACCGCAGGGCTCACGGGCCTTCCAGAAATTCACTGTGTGTTCTGAGTGAATGAGTCCTATGTATGCTGTCCCAAATCAGACTGCGGCCTGCTTAGACTCTAATCCTCAGCTTCGGCCCAGTCCCTCCCCATGTGGCCCTTCTCCTGGAAGTAGGTGAATAGGGGACTTGAAATGGGCAGAAACCAGGCCAGCTGCTCAGAGTGGAAATAAAATTTAACAATTTCTATCGAGGGAATCAAAGAACTGCCTCCCTGCCTTCCTTCCATCTTCCTTCCTTTTTCCCCTCTCTCCCTTCCTTCCTTCCTTCCTTCCTTCCTTCCTTCCTCCCTCCCTCCCTCCCTCCCATTTGGTTGGAACCAATGAAGGAAGACGCTTCCTGGACAGGGGAGGAGAATGTCAGTGTTCTGAGGCTATGACTTAGCAGAATAACTATAATTTCCCTGATGTTCTCTGAGCCTGGCTGGGTGATCTTCTGTTCATAATGCAAAGCTGGGTGCTAGAGCTAGGGTGTGTGCCCCCAGGCTTGGCAGATGTTTCTCTTCATGTGGCAGGTGGTAAAATGGGCAGCTCACTACCCACAAGAAATGGAGCACACTGATGTATGAGCAGATTCAAGGGGCTTTTCGTAAATTTGAGTATGATGTCATGAAGGAGAGTTTTGGAGTGATGCTGAGAGTAGTTGCCAGGCTCCCCACTTCTGGGCTTGTTGCTCTCTCAACTGTAGCATGGCTGGGTCAGGGCACCTGTCTAGAGCCCCACCCCATCCCACCAGCATGGTGCATCTTGGCATCCTCTTTACTCCTTTTATTAAACTTTTGAAAGCTGTACTGAACTCTGTTTTGCTTAGTGTTGGCTTGAGAATTGCTGTCTGTCCTCTAGAACCCCAGTGTCATGAGGGTGGGGACCACGATGGTCACGCCTCCCCTTGTAGCCCCGGGACCCAGACTGGGCACTCGGCAAGTATCTGTGAATGAATGAACTTGCTACCCCTGTGATGATGCTGTCATGGGGGTAAGCCCCCCATGCCTGGGAAGACCATCTGGTCATCAGGACATGGTGCCAGGTAAGGTTTCCTGGGTGTTTCCTGTGTGTTTGTGCCTGCCCTGGCCCCTGCTCCCCACCAGAGGATCCATTTCTCCTCTGTCTCAGAAGTTTGGATTTGCTTTATGTTGTACGATGATAAAGAAAAAGAGAAAAATTTCTTTCCCATCCAAAGTGAAACATTATTTAAAATCATATTTCCCATTTTCATTGCCTATTTTTATTCTCCCTTTATAAAATCCGGTTTTGAAAGATTTCCTGTCGCTTTGGTCAAGACCAAGTAGACCAAACAGCCTGGGGAACAGAGGCTCGTGGCCATGGAGACCTGCGTGAAATTACAGTGCTGATCCCTGCCTTTAGCCTAAGTAGCAATTATGCCCCATCAGGGCGCCCACATGGAGACTTTGAGCTCGCCTCACTGCGCTCTCTGACTGCCTCTCCACTAGAACTAAAAGAGGGAGGCCTCGTCTGCAGGTGGAAGATGTGCAAGACACTATCTGAGCCCGAGTGGCTGGGTGGGGACAGCTCAACACAGCAGTGTTATACCAAGGTGCTGGTTCCTCTGCTGATTTTTCAAAGATTGGTATCGTTTCTACACCAGACCAGGTAGCAAATAATGCCACTTAATTTATACTCAGGCGAGGCAAAAGAAATCTTAAGAGATTTGTGGGTGGGAGGAAATTATGGTGAATCACTGAAGTGTCACCATCAAGAGATCAAAATGACAGAATAAAGCCATAATAATAATAATAAAAGACCATTGGCTTTAATTGTATAAATTACTGGCAACAAATTAAGGGTTTTCAGTAATATTTTGAATGCATAGTTAGTATGTTTAACCAGGGATGAGTTGGTGACATCAGTTGTCTGTTTCTGGTCTCTGCTCAGTTTCCCATATGGAGGTAAGGAGCAGCTGGTCCTACAAACACAGCGAGATTATTTACGTTTTGTAAATTAGGTTAGGAGGGGAAAATGAAAAGGTAGTTGGGGATTCATTGGCATTTCATTTACACTGCATTCAGCAGAGGTTTGACAGCCCTTTTGAGTAATCAGAGTCTTTGTTGAAAATCAGCTGGGATATCATTGACTGCGCATCTCGAACCATACTGGCTGCTTGAACAGACAACATATAATGCTTTTGCACGATCAGGGGCAAATGGGATTTTTTCTCTTTTTTTTTCTGGTGTGCCTTTTAGCTGATTCTGTGTGTCAGTTGGGGAGGAAAATCATATCCTCAGGAATATACTTAGCTTCTCTCACTGTGTGCGTTCAGTGATTCTGGAGCATCTCATCAGGTTGTTTGATGGGCTTCGTAGAGCCGTCCTTCCCGGGGTCTCTAGAAGGCTGCGGTGGCCATCGGAAAGCAGACCCTCATCCTGGTCACAGGGGGAGTTGCTTGTAAACACTCCAATGCCAACCAGTGAGGAGGAGTCTCCTCCCCTCAAGCAGGTATCTCTGGAAGAACTTCAGGCCAGGCAAAGGTGCTGGTCCTCGGCACTTTTACCGAGAGGTGAGCTGGTGGGTACCAGCTGCAGAGGGGCAGTGGAAGGAGCTCAAGGCAAGAGCAGGGCCAGACTTGAGGGGGGGGCAAGGCCCATGGGCAGCTGTTTGGACCGTTAAATGGTGGCCTCTCTTAGAGGAGTCTTGGCCTCTCTTAGACAGCCTATCTCCAAGAGGACTTCCCCCAAAAGCTTGGTGGACCTCTTCCTTTGCCGTGCTGAGAGTCTGTCCTTGTAGTCTGTGTATCATCTGGGGACAGTGTAGTCCACAACAGGAAATCAGAGGTAGCCTCTGAGGGCAGACATGGTGGAGATGAGTTTACTCCAAGGAAGTGTGTTCTGCCTTCTTTTAATTTTTTTTCTAATGTTTTTATTTATTTTTAAGACAGACAGAGCATGAGTGGGGAGGGGCAGAGAGAGAGGGAGACACAGAATCCGAAGCAGGCTCCAGGCTCTGAGCCATCAGCCCAGAGCCTGACACGGGGCTCGAACTCACGAGCTGTGAGATCATGACCGGAGCCAAAGTTGGATGCTTAACCGACTGAGTCACCCAGGCGCCCCTGTTCTGCCTTATTTGGCAAAAATGAACACAGGGTGGACCGACTGGGTGTTCTTCTAAAGTTGAGTGTGTGTGTGTGTGTGTGTGTGTGTGTGTGGGCGCACACATATGTACACACCTGAGTGCATCTAACGGTGTCGGGAATGGGAGCTGGGGAGTGGAGGGTGACGCATGAATGTTTGCTCTCACAGGAATTGCTTCAGTGGAGAGACGGAGGTCAAAAACAAGCAGCGGTGTCACAGTTGTAAAGCAGTGGCCCCTGGCCAGTCCTGGCTGCAGACAGGTTTTGCTTGATCTGTGTGGGCTTTGAGAAAGAAAGTGAAATCACATATAAAAATAGGAAGTGATATAAAAATATCCAGATTTAAAATAAATAAATGTTAAAAAAAATTTAAAAAAAGAACTCTTTCTCTGACCCTCCCCTGCTCATGCTGTGTCTCTCTCTGTCTCAAAAATAAATAAATGTTAAAAAAAAATGTAAAAAAAAATCCAGATTTAAAGCTTTACAAATTGAGAGGTGTACTCCCCCCCTCCCTTGTCCCCCATCCCCACATGGCAACAGTCTGCATGAATGTTCATTTTGTTGATTTCCATGCTGCCCCCTGCTCATGTATGTGGCTGCTCTGGCCCCAAAGAGGGCTGAGTTTGCAGCCTCTGGAGTAGTCCGATGAGGGCCACAACCTCTTTAGGGGACACGGAGGAGTGTTTGAGTGTGTGAAGCTTGAAAGCTCCTAGGCAAGTACTCGGAGCTTTCACAAGTCATGCTGGACATTGTCCCTGTTATGGTCACCAGCATCAGCACATTATGGAGTGCTTCTCTTCAGCCACACTGCTCTGCTGTGCTCTCTGTGTTTGGTCTCATTAAAATGTTCTATCCCTGTGAAGTGGGATTGAACAATTCTTGGCTGGGGAGAGGGGATGTTCACAGGATAAGAAAGCTTTGTACGGGGACATGGGATTTCTGTGTGTGTGTGTGTGTGTGTGTGTGTGTGTGTGTGTGTGTCTTTAAGTTTGTGAACCACTGGATGGGACTCTTTCTGAGATTTTCTTCACCTTTAACATTTTAGAATTGCAGCCCTTGTTTTAGGCTTTTATGCATAAGAAGTCCTATTACTTTTGTTGTGTATTTTCTCCCATCTCAAAGAAGACTTAGATCTATGTAAATAACTCTCAATCTGGTCTCATTCATAGAATCAGGCAACAAAAATGAGAAGTTACCCCCTCCCTCCAGTACCCCTCCCTACAGCGCACACTTTCCTACTAGAATGATGGCGGAGACAGTATCTCTCACGGGGAGAAGGGAATGAAAAATGCTCAAAGTGGTTACATTTGAATATGTGGCACTTATCTCTCTGTGCAGGCACCTTATAGAAAAATAATTTATCAAGCTTCGTTCAAGAAAAAAGAACATTACATCTTCGTCAACAACAACATCAAGGGCTCACCATGGTAGGAACGGGACAATAAAGGAGTTATTTTAGCAGAATTAACAGGAAGAAATTAGCCCCCTGTATCCTTCCTTTTTATCATGGTGTGGTGCATTTGCATATTTTGAAATTTCACATTTGCATAGTCAATGATTTTAAATTAGATTCTCACATCTCCTCTCTGATGTTTGTCATGTGTGTAACTCGTCTTAATAACTGAGTTGTTAGCATTTAAAAAAACAGTTATCTAATCATTGGCCCAACCTGGAACCACACCAGCACTGAGTTACCTTTGCAATCTTTTTATTTTATTTTATTTTTCAACGTTTTTTATTTTTGGGACAGAGAGAGACAGAGCATGAACGGGGGAAGGGCAGAGAGAGAGGGAGACACAGAATCGGAAACAGGCTCCAGGCTCCGAGCCATCAGCCCAGAGCCTGACGCGGGGCTCGAACTCACGGACCGCGAGATCGTGACCTGGCTGAAGTCGGACGCTTAACCGACTGCGCCACCCAGGCGCCCCCCTTTGCAATCTTTTTAACAGCTTAGTAAGATACTATTCATGCACAATACTGTTCACTCGTTTAAAGTGTACAAGTCAGGGGTGCCTGGGTGGCTCAGTGGGTTAAGCGTCCGACTTCGGCCCAGGTCATGAGCTCATGGTTTGTGGGTTTGAGCCCCATATCGTGTTCCGTGCTGGCAGCTCAGAGCCTGGAGCCTGCTTCGGATTCTGTGTCTCCCTCTCTCTCTGCCCTTCCCCTGCTTGTGCTCTCTGTCCCTCAAAAATAAAGAAATGTTAACAAAAATTAAAAATAAAAGTATCTGGGATGCCTGAGTGGCTTAGTTGGTTAAACGTCCGACTTTGGCTCAGGTCACGATCTCATGGTTCGTGAGTTTGAGCCCCACGTCAGGTTCCATGCTGACAGCTCAGAGCCTGGAGCCTGCTTCGGATTCTACGTCTCCCTTTCTCGTTGCCCCTCCCCTGCTCATGCTCTGTCTCACTCTGTCTCTCAAAAATAAATAAATGTTAAATAAATAAAAAAATAAAGTATTTGGGGTGCCTGAGTGGCTCAGTCGGTTAAGAGTCCCACTTCTGCTCAGGTCATGATCTCATGGTTTGTGAGTTTGAGCTCCATGATAGGCTTTGTGCTGACAGCTCAGAGCCTGGAGCCTGCTTTGGATTCTGTGTCTCCTTCTCTCTCTCCCCCTCCCCTGCTCATGTTCTCTTTCTCTCTCAAGAAGACAAACATTAAAAAAAATAACAAAGTATACAAGTCAGTGTTTTTTTAGTATACCCACAGGACTGTAGAACCATCACCCCAGTCAAGTGCAGAAGCTTTTCATCAACCCAAAGAGAAGATCCTATACCTGGCAGTCACTCTCCATTTACCCCAAAACCTCACTATTCTACTTTCTGTTTTATAGATTTACCTCTTCTGGATATTTCATATAAATGGAAGCATACAGTGTATGGTCTTTTGTGATTACCTTCACTGAGCATAATGTTTTCAGAGTTTATCTGTATTATAACGTGTATCAATACTTCATTCTTTGTTATGGTCAGATCGTGTTCTCTTGCATGGATTACCACATTTTTGTTTATCCGTTCATCAGTTGGTGGCTACTTGTGTTGTTTCTACTTTTTGCCTGTATTGACTAATGCTGCCGTGAGTATTTGCAGACATATTTTTGCATGGACATATATTTTTATTTCTCTTGGGTATATATAGGAGTGGAATTGCTAATCACGTGTTAATTCCAGGATTGACCTTTTGAGGGACTGCCAGACTGTTTCTAACATGGTTGTGCATTTTACATTCCCATCAGCAATGTTTGAGCTCTCCGATTTCTCCGTATCCTTGTCAACACTTGTTATTATCTGTTACATACATTACTGAGTGCAAAGTCATATCTCATTGTGGTTTGACTTGCATTTCCCTAACGAGCAATAATGTTGAGCATCTTTTTATGTGCTTATTGGCCATTTGTATATCTTTCTTGGAGAAATGCCCATTCAGATCCTTTGCCCATTAAATTTTTTTTTTATGTTTATTTTTGAGAGACAGAGTGAGACAGAGCAGAGGAGGGGCAGAGAGAGGAGGAGACACATAATCTGAAGCAGGCTCCAGGCTCTGAGCAAGTGTTCAGCACAGACCCGATGTGGGTCTCGAACCCACGAACCGTGAGACCATGGCCTGAGCGCAAGTCAGACACTTAAATGACTGAGCCATCCAGGCGCCGCTCCTTTGCCCATTTAAAAATGATGTTATTTGTCTTCTTATTATTGAGCTGGATGTATTCTTTATATGTTCTAGCTACTAGTTCCTTATCAAATATATGATTTGGAAATATTCTCCCCCATCCTGTGGGTTGTCTTTTTGCTATCTTGATGATGTTCTTTGTAGCCAAAAGTTTTAATTTTGACAAAATCCAATGTATCTATTTGTCCCTTTTTTGTGCCTGTGCTTTTGGCATCATATCTAGGAAGTCATTGCCTAATCCAAGGTCACAGAGATTTGTGCCTATTTTCTAAGAGAGAGTGTTACCTCTTATATTTAGGTCTTTGATCCATTTTGAGTTAGTTTTTGTATATGGTGTGAGGTGGGGGTCCAACTTTGTTCTTTGCATGTGCAGATTACTTGTCTCAGCACCACCTATTGAAAAGTACCCTTGCCACTCAAGGTGAGTTCCTTTCAACTTTGACATGTAATCAACTAAATGCTGTCATCGGAATATATGATCACTACTATAGCTGTGATCACAATGGCACTCTTATACTGATTCTGATAAGCATATATCAAGCACTCTTCATATGTTATCTGGTTTAGTGCTTACGACCCTCCTCTGAGTTGGGTAGCGTTACTACCAGTTATGAACCCATGTTACAGGTAAAGCAGCTGAGGCCGTTTCTCACTGTAGGTAGCTGAGATTTCAACCCAGGCCATCTTCCCTCTCAACCTGTGTGTTGTACTGTCTCTTCTCGGGTTTACATTAACCTCTCAAAAACAGTGGCTGTGAGTGATCAGGAACCTAGCTAAGCACTTCAGGTGAAACATGTTAGCGCTTTTCAGAGTACAGGGTTCACCAGAATAGCCTAGGAATATTGTCAGAATGAAGACTCAATTTCCGGAGGCTGAGAGTCTGCGTTTCCAGCGAGCTGAGAGAAGCGAATGCTGCTGGTCAGGGGATCACATTCCAAGTACAAGGAGATTAATTAGTTCACTGGTTCTCAGACTTGGGCACGTTGGAATCGCCTGGAGGCTTAGAAAATAGGGATGCCCAGCTTCTCCCCCAGGGATTCTAGTTGACTTGGTCTGGGGTGTGGACTGGGCGCAGGGATTTCCAGAAACTCCTCAGCATGTTCTAATGTGCAACCAGGTCTGAGCAGCACTGATTTATCTCGTTCCACCCCTCAGGGAGCCCCACAGGTAGGCACTTGAGTCTGCTTTGAGAGGCGAGGCTCCCAGCTTGCGGAGGCTACCTGACTGGCCTAAGGTCACACAGCTGCTAGGCTGTGGACTCCCAGGGGAGCTGGGAGTCCAGTCCAGGCATGATTGCAAGGGCTGCTCCCAGCTCTCTCATCGTGGTCTATGATTGCCTCCCCATCACAGTCAATTTGAAAAGGAGTCTGAGTGAAGTGGGTGACTGACCCTGGCCTGAGCCAGCCCTTACACAGGGTTGTCTGACTCCTTCCCCCACTTTCCCACACAGGGACCTCCCATCTCTCCTAGGGATATGCATGCGTTTTCACTCCCTGCTGCTCTGAACTGACCCAGATGTGAGGTCCCAGTCCCTATGAATCAAGTTCAGGTTCTCTCATTTATCTGGTTACTTCCTCACAGAATTGGACAGGATGAGCAGTGCTTCAAACTGATGCTTGCTGGGAGTGGGCAAAGTGCTCCTTTCTTTGAGAATTCCTGCCATTTTAAGGAGAAGATAAAAGTCGAGAGTAGCCGTGCACTTGATTGGTTGGCTGTTCCTGCCCTAAGGTGCCTTCATCCCTACAAGGCTGAGTGGCCTTGAGGGCTCACTGCACCTGCCCTGACTGCGCTTGGCCACAGGGGCTTTTACCATCCTATCCACGTTGTGGACTATGAGCCGTGTCTTCTAAATCGGACAGCCTGGGTCTCTGAGTTGGCTGCTGTGGGGACTAGATTGCAGCCATGAGGAAGAAGTCGGTTCCCAATCCACATGGAGTTTACCGGTCACTGGGGGAGATGGATGCTGAGTCCAAAGTTAGAAGAGTTGGCAGGCCTGGAGGCAGGAAGTCCCAGAGGCAGGGGGCCACGAGGGCAGCCGAGGACTGATGAGGAGCATAGCCTGGGACCCAGAGATGGCAGAGGATGGGCTCCAGGCACGAGGAGATTCACGGTTGAAGCTGGAGAGGGAGCTGGGAATGGGGCAAGTTCACAGAGCTGAAAGGAGAACAGAGCAGGGGTTGGCTTGGAGTGCGGAGAGCAAGATGAGGGGCCCTGAGGTCCATGAGGTGAGCTGGTGCTGGGGGTGGGGCAGAGGCTGGTGAGGTGGGGTAGAAGCGGTGGATTTGTGTGGTTATTCGAATGCCTCTCTTGCCACCCACCAGGGCGGCGGTTGGGTCCGTTGTGCCCCTGTGTTACCCTCAGCACCTTGCACACTTGGCTCCGTGGGCAGAAGGTGCTTACTGAAGAATTTGGGTGTCAGCTAAAGATGCAGGAGGCAATGGGAGGGTTTGCATTTCTGTCTCTGCACTGCTCTCAGGCTGTCTCCCTCTCTCATTGTCCCTAGGGCAATGCTGCCATGTTTTCTCTGTGCATCTGACTTATATCCACCCACCCCTTTCCTCAAAAATGTCTTTTCTCCTCTCAGTAATGGGAAGCAGCTCCTCCAGATCACAGCGGGAGGCTCAGTTCCTTGGTCGCCCGCCCCTCTCTTCTAGCTGAGTGTACTTTGAGGAGTGGAGAGAACAGATCCTTTGTACAGCCCCAGGAGCCAGAAGTCCCCAGGAAACACTCGGGAGGAAGGGGCTGAAAAGTCCCTGCAGCCTCTCTTGTGCTGAGAGAAACCCTGAGGTCTGTTCTCAGTGGAACAGAGCTTTAGAAAAATTTCAGCTACACTTAGCAGATGGATCCGTTCTGGATTGTCCTATTTTCATGAGTCTGACCCACCACTCAGGCAGTAAGTGGGTGCGGGCACCTTCTATGGGTCAGCCCAGGAGGGGAACTCACCCATTAATTCTTCAAGCTTGTCTCCTCTGGGGGGCTTACCTCTTTGAAGGCAGTTTTGTGGAGACAGTATGTAATTGCGTGCCTTCATCAGTGGCTTCTGGAAGCATGCCCCCTTTGTCTCAGTGACCCTAGCAATTGAAGAAGGCCTGCTTTGGGAATGGTCGCCTCTTGTAGAAGTAGGAGCACGGGGCCTTTGCCAACACCGTTTGTATTGCCTGAGGAGTTTTGATGCACTAGATACTCAGTTGACCCTGGTTCATTTCTTCTTTGGGAGGTAGCACATCTGCCTGGGCTTTGGAGCCTTGGAGACCTGGGGTTAGCCATCATTTACTGAGTGTGACACCTTTACCTCTCTAAGCCTCTGTTTTCTCATCTGTGAAATGGACATGATACCATGTCAGGCATTGTGACTCTCAGGGTAGGGGCAGGACTAGCTAGGTTTGTAGCTGGTTCCATCAAACTCGAGCCCAGATCGCTCCCTTCTTGAAACAGAGACACTGATGCAGAAGTCACCACCGGAAGTTACATGAAGGTCCAAGGGGAAGCATGAGTGCAGCATTAGCCTGGTGTCTGCGAGGAGGAAGCGCTGCAGATTGAACAGAACAGTTTAAACAAGAAAACTAGATTGATAACCTGAGCTCATCAGTCCCTGCCTTTCAGCCAAGGGTAGGATGGTTGTCCGGTGTGGGCAGCATTAGGCCAGCCTTTAATGGGGTGATGCACGTAGGGGAGCCCAGGGGTCACAGACAATTTTAACAGTTATGTGTGTATTTTATTCTATATTAGAGGAAATATAGCCACACTTTAAAGCAAAATTACATAAGGTATGTGAGTTGTTTTCAAGAAATGTAATAAGGAAAGGTGAGTTGAGGCCAGGCGTAACATGTTTTTTTGGGGGGAGGCATTTGGACACTCCCTGGGGCCTCACCATTAGAGAAGAGGACAGGCCAGATGTGCTCGTTGTGGCCATGGTAAGTGATGAAATAGATGCATGCAAAACAACTGGGGTTGATCTTGAGTGAACCAATGTATTAGAGATAGAATCAGATTTCTAACATCAAGGCGTCTATATAAATTAAAAGCACATAAGACAGCACAGTTAACGCTGTTTATGAAACCGGATTAGAGCGGGTGCCAGTGGGGGCGGGGGCTAAGAGTGTAGGTCAGGGTGGGAAGGGAACATGTAGGTGAAGAGGGCGGGCTTGCATGGACAAGTGCCGATCATACGCTGAGTGTGAACAACTCAGTCTTGTGTGTGCTTGGTAGCTGTACACTCAGGCGTAGGGTGAGCCGCAGATGGACGTGTCGGTCCCCGTCGGCATGCGGGACGGTGGGCTGAACTGGCAGGTAGCCCTGGCAGCAAGCAAATGTAGGGAGCGGGAGCCATGGTGCAAAGGTAGAATGATAACACTTAGAGTGAACTTCTCTTAAACTTTCTTTGTATGTGGCCCACCATTTGTGCTTCACACACACGACGGCACTCCTTTTTCTCAACAACCTTGTGAGGTAGGTAATATTATTACCCTTTCTTTGTGGAGTACACTGAGGCAGGTCCAAGGTCATGGAGAGAAAGCAGGGGAGAGCAGGTGCTGACCCAGTGCATCTGACCCCAAAGTCCAGGCCCCCCATTCACGTTACGCACAAACTCCTTCAGCCAAAGATGCTTTTAAAATGGGTGCACCTTGGGGCACCTGGGTGGCTCAGTCGGTTGAGCAACTGACTTCGGCTCAGGTCATGATCTCACGGTTTGTGAGTTCGAGCCCTGAGTTGGGCTCTGTGCTGACAGCTCAGAGCCTGGAGCCTGCTTCAGATTTCAGATTCTGTGTCTCCCTCTCTCTCTGCCCCTCCCCTGCTCATGCTCTGTCTCTCTCTCTCTCTGTCAAAAATAAACATTAAAAAAAATAAAATGGGTGCACCTTTACACCCCCACCCTGGTTAATACTTGCATGGCTTGAGTTCTTTTGTCTGTACATTATTTAAAACAGTCCTTCTAACAGTAGTTAAAGGCCCCGTAAGCGGTATTAGGTTGGACCTTTTCAGGTGGAGGAAGATTCGTTGTTGCAGCCCTTTTGCTCCTCCTGATTCTTGATTTTGTGCCTCTGAAGTCCCGGGTCTTACCACCTTATTTCTTCCTTTCTTTCTTGTTCATTTGCATTATTGCAACAATAATGCTGTCTCCTCCCCCATCCACTAGCCAGCCAGGCAAATGGCTTCATTCCAAATAGCATCTTCATGCTTGTTGTCTATAGCAGGCGAGTGTATAACATGGGCTTCCATGTGTGTATCTTCAGAATGATTTACCAGGAAGATGCATGACTTCTACGGTCGACAGCTGAATCACCCAGAACGCTTTATGGTTTACTTCACCATCCACACAAGTACATGAAGCCATGGAGCCCTTCCTGGTCATTAAGATGTAGTCTGGCTCTTGCATGCAAAGCATTTGGGTACCTTAAGTGAGCGCCTGGTCTGGCCTGATGGCTGCTGGGAGGGCTCTGTGAGTGCTCCAAGGGGCAGACAACGCCCATAAATCGTAATCACAATGGAGCACAATGGAAGAGGTAAACAGTTCTGAAACTGTGCTATAAATTGTCATCCGGGGATGATTCTGTTTTATTATGGCGGTTAAATTACAGCAATCATCGGCGCACAAAGGCGCTGCAGTAAGAAAACATTTGGGAACAATGTTTTTCTCCTATGGCTTGGGTGATGGGTGCACAGGAATAAAACACCATTACTTGTTTACCACAGGCCAGAAAAGAAAATAGGAGCTGTAGCCACTGCAAGGTGGGCGCTCTCTTTTTTTTCTTTTATGAACCAAGGGGGTTGTGAGCGCATTCCTGTTGCCACAGGAAAAGAAGTTAAACTTGACAGGAAGACAACTTCCAGCTATGTTTGACTTCTTTCCTTATCCTCTATTCCCCTCCACTCTTGTGTGTATGTGTATGTGTGTGTGTGTGTGTGTGTGTGTAAGTATGTAAGTATGTATGTGTATATGTATGTATGAGTGTAAGTGTGTGTGTAAGCATGTTATGTATGCGTGTGTGTATGTGTGTATGTATGTGTGTATGTATGTATATGGATATGTGTGTGTATGTATGTATGTATGTATGTATGACTGTGTGTGTGTGTGTGTGTGTGTGTGTGTGTGTGTGTGTGGCTCTGGTGGGCTAAGAGAAAGTGAACCAGAGAACAATGCCTGTCCCAGTGATCACCCCAGCATACAGATGCTATCTTTCTGAAGTTACCCATCATGCCATCCTGAAAGGCCTGTAGATTTTGGGCTACTTGGTTCAGTGGTGAAGAAGATGGGCTTTAGAAAAGCTCCCTGAATCCAAGTTCAAATCCTGAGTCGGCCTCTTGAACGCTGTGTGACACAGGGGCAGATCATTTCTCTCTCTGAGCCTCAGAATGAGCAGATATAAAACGAGAGCAGTGACTTACCTCACTCGAGCTGGGGTCGGGGGCTGTAAAAGATGTGTTGCAATTCTGGACACACAGTAGGTGCCCAATAATTGCTCCCTCACATTATTATGGTCATGCGGCAGTAGCGATGAGCACATCACTGCAGGTATTCCCGTAGCCCTGTTATTTTCACTAATCTTGGGATTATATTGCAGTCTTTAGAATTTATATGTAAAAGCAACCCAGTTAACTCCTGAGAGTTCATCTTGTTGTTGCAGAGAGATTATCACCCTCCATCCTGTTTATTGTGAAATGGAAGCTCATTGGCAAGGCCATGGCATGATCCTGGCCCTGCCTGCCTCTGCCAGGTCCTCTCCCCCTGTTCCTTCACAATGCCCATCCTGTTCTCTCTTCACTGCCCCTGTGTGAGGTGTTCTCTTCTGAGTGGGATCCTCTTTGCCAAGATCTGGTTCCTCCTCGTTGCTCAGGGTTAAGCTCCGATTCCCCTTCTTAAGGCAGCCTTTCTTGGCTACCTCACCCAAGACAGAACCCTCCCTCCCACTCCAAATGCCACCCTCATTCCTATGACACAGATGAGCAAAAGGTATTCGTCAAATTAGGGAAGGAACAGATGTTTTCCTGGTGTGGAGGAGATCAGATTGGAATATTTTGCCTATGAAAATATTGGAAACTCAAAACATTTAAATAAATCGCTATTAATGAATAGCCTTTTAGTGTATTAGGCAGAAACACTGTTCTTCTGGAGAGGGTTGTTAAGATGCACTCTAGTGGGTGGAACTAAAACTGTAATGACACCTCCAGCTCCTGGTAATTACAGGGTGGAGAGGAATATGAGATTTAATCGTCAAACCCTAATCTTCTCATGGCTTTAAATAGTATAATTTGTGACGACCTGTAAATATTTATTGAATAATTCATTATGAATTTTATATGCATTTATTTGATGATACCACAAGGTTATTTTTTGAAAGAAAGATTTCTCCCAAGGTGTTGAGTCACATGGTTATCTGACTGTCAAGGGTGACAGAGGACAAAGGAAAGTGACAATATCGAGAGAGAAATTATTTTAGAAAACTTAGGTGATGGGCAAGTTAATGCTCCCGATATTTTATTTTATTTTCCCTCTATCTGTCCACTAATACATGTTATTTTTTATGCATCTCAAAGGACATTGCAGACTTGTTGATAGTATTTTCAGTGCTCCATTTGTCATTGAAAAAGAAACAGATGTGTTGTAGAAGTTGGGCTGATACATATGTCTAATATAGTTAATGCAAAAACTTGAAGTGGAGTTAGTAAAATATTCAGCTTCATTAGACAGAACCCAAGTCTTTCCTGGGCTTTACCCTTAGGTTTGACATGACCAGTTATTAATCACATGCACTATTTTAGACAAATACGCTATTGACAAATTTTGAAGTTTTTGTAGTATGAGGAAGGGCTTTCAAACAGGTATTTAAAATGAGAAGAGCTTTAACACAGAGAATTCAAGGCTTGCAATGGAAGGGCTGAGGGAACAGACATCAGGAAAAGCTTACTGTAGCTTTTAGGAAACCAGGAAGTGTGGGGAGGGGGAATCCCAGGGGACACTCCACCCATGATTTAGCTGTCTGCAACACTAAAGTTGGCAGTTTGCTGGAGTATCCCAGAAGCTGCTGGCAAAGCCTCCTGTGACCCTGAGCTGAAGCCCGTGTGCCTGCTCCTGACTGCCCTGGAGGCAATACACGTGCTCCATTTCTCTAGCTCTTCCTTATCTCCCCAGAAGACCTCTCACTGGCTGAATCTAACCTGGACCTGCCTGGAGGATTCTGGGAAATGTAGTTCCTGGGCTTCCAGCCTCTGCCATACAGAGGCAAGCACATGACCAACAATCTACACAAGCATGTTTACCAAATCTTTTATCAGAAACCAAGAAATTTTATACCTAGAACTCTATACCCAGAATATTTATGTATAGGATTTTATGTATTATGTTTATATATTATGTTTTTAGGTACCATGTACAGTATCCTAGTGTCATTTGGAGATACAAGTAATAGTATTTTGCTTTTATAAATGTTTGGGATTAAAATTCATGTCTTGTATTCTGTCATATGGAACTTTAATAAATTCACCCTGACCAAAGCAAATGTGTTTGGACAGATGGATGAGTGACTAGTGAAAGAAGAACTTATATGATGATGGCTCTCCAAAGTATATGTGTTTTCAAATGGTCTGCTAAGGGCCCAGGGGTGGGGATCCTTCCAAAATGCAAAGGAATGAAGTGGAAATGATGTACTGACAACATGGAGTTATGCTTACTGGGCAGGAGTGTCTGGCCTGGAGCCCCATGAAATCATTTACGTGGCTTTGGATTTAAGTCCCCTACCACTACCCCCAAGAGTTCTTCAGGATTCTGTGTTAGAGCTGCGCAGTCAAGTTAATACATGTTTTGAGTGGATTTTAGCTCAAAGGACACCTGGCCCTTCTGGCATGGATGTCTGCTGTATTCTGCCTTCCATAAGGCCATTCCCCTTACTCAGGTGGCCACACCTTGGCTTTCTCTCCTTCTAGACTATAGGTAGGAGCAGGAATGGGGATGATGTGTGACACATGGCTCAGGCCTGGACAGTCTTCCTCTGTCATTTGTCTCAGGATGGCTGCTTAACCTGGGTCAGCCCAAAGAAAACTCCCACCAGGTACTTGTTTTGGAAAGATGAAGACAAAGGCACTCTCTTTTCACCAGAGAGGCTGAGCTGCTAGGATATAATTTGGACTTACCACTGTTCTGTTCCCTTGCGGGGGGGTGGGGGTGGGGGTGTTCTGCCCCAGAACATACCCCAGCACTGATACAGGCCATGTGTGCTGTCTCACACGTGCTGATGTGGGGGTACACCATGACACGGTCTGATGCTCTGAATCCCGCTGTGGCTGAAGCTACCATTAGCCTGGACATTTTACTTTTGTCAGCCAATTATTCTTCTCTCCCCCTTTTTTGTAGGTGAGCCAGTTTTCTATATCTGTCACTTGCAACTAGATATGTCCTATGCACCACTCATAAAACAAAACAAAAAGCAAAACAAGACAAGACAAAACTAAAGCCTGAGACTATCCTGTGATGTTACATTAGGGCACCTCTTACCGACTTGGATAGATGTTTCTGCGTTGACACTCTGCTTCCTCCCTCTTTGGTGTCCACTTGGGTTATAATCCCCTGAGAACAGTCCTGGTACCTTTCTCTTCCATACCTGATAAAACAGTAAGCTCCACACGGCAGGAATTGAGTCTGCTCTGAATGAATGAATAGCCCTCTTCCTCCTTTCTACTCCCCCAGCTTTCAGGATTTATCGTTGGGATGTGACTGTGTGAAGGTCAGTAAAGATTAGGGGTCCCATCGACTGACCCTTGCCTGCCTGAGGGTCCGCTGCCCAAGCCACCTCAGCCTTAGAACTTGTTTAAGGTTTGTATACCTCCTGGTTCCATCATGAACACCAAGCTAACAGGACTCTTGGCCAACCTTTTGCTGTTTGATATCTCTGGCTTAGATCACACATGCACAAAATCACTTTGTTTCTAATCTCTAGTGTTAAACCTCACCATGATCATATCATGTACTAAACAGTGCCCAAATTGAAACAGACATAAATATATGTTGCTTCTAGGCCTCTATAACAGGGTTGCAGAGTAATTACAAGCATGCAAGAATCACTGTGTACTTTTATTAGTGTCTTTCACCAATTTATTTTTGTCAGACTGTGTGTGTGTGTGTGTGTGTGTGTGTGTGTGTGCGCTATTTGGGGCAATGGAGTTGGTTCATTCAGATTTGTGTTACATAGAAGGAGATCTCTGTTTGTGCTATGATTCCAAGCCCCTCAACTCATCGCCAGGCTGTGCAGTTACTGTAAAATGTAATGTCATTGGGAAAGTGGGGCTTGTATTAACTGAAGTTGGCTTTTGGATTTCAGTGTATTTCTCGTAATGGATTCCATGTTCTTTTTTTTCCCCTAATTTTTTTTTTTATATATAACATCCATTATTCTATTTCCTGGTACCTTATTCCTGGTTTTCTGCTGGAATCTGCCCTTTCCTGACCCCCATCCCACAGGGTTTGAGGGGCAGGTGTGGGCACGAGGCTAAGGCTTATGCAGTCGATAGGTTGCCACAGTCCTTACCGTGGTGCGTGGGGTCCAAGCTGCTCTGGCCTCGTCACCTTCCTGATCTTACTTCTTGCCGTTTTCTCCTTTCCTCACTGTGGGTCATCTCCTCCCTCTGAGCCTTTGTGCCTGCAGCCCCCTTGCCCAGAGCGTTCTTCCCCCGGAGAGCCACCCAGCTTGCCCTGCACTTCATTTCGGTCTCTGTTCAAATGTCAATTCCTAGAGGCACTTTTCCTGTTCATCCTCACTAAAAGCACCTCTGGCTAATACCGTGTTGTGTAAGCACCTTTGAGTCAGGCTCTGTTCCTTCCTACTGAAGAGGTCCAGGTGATGATGCTGCCTTCTTTCAGGCTCCTTCAGTGTGTGTTCTCACTGTCCTCCAAGATTCCCAGCGCTTGGACTCCGGCAGCGTGTGCTCTCACTGTTCTCCAAGACTCCCAGAGCTCGGACTCTGGCAGTGGTGGATCCCATATCCCCACGGTGGAGCCCCGGGTAGATCCCTGACCTTCTGGTGCCTGAGTCGGAGCAGCGGTGTCTGTTCACCCCCAGTGAGGTAAGTCAGTGGAGATTAGTTGGAGGTTGTGTGGAGAGAGGAGGAGACTCAGAAGTGTGGTATAGACACAAAATCAGTCCTGGTGCCCAGCGTCTCCTCTGACCTGAAGGGACCATGAAGGTTGGTTCATCCTGTCATCTGGTACACATGCATGGGATGACAGCACATAGCGGAAGCTGGGAAAGGAGCTCACCGTTATTGCCACTAGCATCCCCTTCTCCAAGAGCTCAAAGCCCTGAGGGGCTGAAGGTGCTGGGGCATCTCCAGCAACATGTAGCCACTAGGTACTGAGAACATCTTTTCATTTATCCACCTGCTGATTCTTACAACAGATTCAAAATCTCTTTGTTGTCTTAGTTCCTGGTGTGGCACTTGTCGAGTGTACATAATTAACTGCACTTCCCCTGCCTTCCAAGCTACAGTGAGGTCTTTTTTGTTCTGTTCTTTTTTTCTGTGTGTGTGTGTGTGTGTGTGTGTGTGTGTGTGTGTTTTGTAGTCTAAGTACATAGCATAGTGCCTAAGTCAATAATAGTACTCAATAATTGTCAAATTAATAGAATACGAAATAACATTTATTGAGTGTTTACAGTGCCCTTTGTTCTAGTCCCATTACATGTATAAACTTATTTAATGTTTGCAGCAGTATTAAGGGGTCAGGGAGTACTATTTCCCTGTCTTATAGATGAGGAAACTGCTCACTGAGGCGTTGTTAAGTTACTTGACAGAGATCACACAGCTGGCACGTGGATGAGCTCAGACGTGAGCCCATCAATATCTAAATAATGTTTATTTTTTTTTAAATTTTTTTTAACGTTTATTTATTTTTGAGACAGAGAGAGACAGAGCATGAACAGGGGAGGGGCAGAGAGAGAGGGAGACACAGAATCCGAAGCAGGCTCCAGGCTCTGAGCTGTCAGCACAGAGCCCGGTGTGGGGCTCGAACTCATGGACTGCGAGATCACGACCTGAGCCGAAGTCGGACGCTTAACCGACCAAGCCACCCAGGCGCCCCTAAATAATGTTTATTTTAATAATGTGCAGAAATAATATATAATAATATGGTAGTCATATAATGTCACTTTGTCATCTAAACATATATGAGAATGCTTATGACAGAGTATCATAGGCTGCTTATCCACTGAACATTTATGGAACCATGCTTATGTGTAAATGGTAGGCTTTAGAGAGATTTAAAATGAGTAAGTCAGTTTTAGGATCTTCGGAAGCTTGCAGTCTCGAGTTAGTGATAGGAAGGTATGCACAAAGCTATCTTGTGAGGTGATGGGACTGTTATGATAAAGACATAACACTGTGTTGAAATACACAGGAGATGGTGATTGGTGCTGGTGTGTGCACCAGGAGAGGGCTCTGAGAAGAGGTCTGGGTGGGCTGGCTGGGAGCATCCTGGGTGGTGGAAATGGCGGGAGTGGGGCAGATGCAGGGTAGAGGAACCATGGTCAGTGATTTAGAAGCAGGATGTCTTCCTGTGTGAAGCTGATGCTTCAGAACTTGGAGACTTGTGTTTTCTGCAGGACCAGAGATTGATGACAAATCAGTGGTAAGAACTGCATTGAACAAATGACTGACCAGTTTATACTTCAAAAACACTCTTGGGTCCCAGGAGATAAAACTGACATCAGTAGAGTGTCTGAGGTGGCCCACCAGACTGGTTTGAAGTTGACAGGGTGGATGATTGGCTGCTGGTGAAGGTGGAGAGGTGCCCACAGAAGCCTGATCTGGGCTGGAGCTGCCTGGAAGGGGAGGCACCCCACCCAGGCTCTCTGGTTGTCTGGGGCTTGGCAGAGAGCCTTCTCCAGCCAGAGGAGAATGGGGGTCGGGGATGGCACTTCCGGTGTGGCTGCCTGTGGACAGACACTGCCACACATCAGAACAACTTATTATCCCTGATGTTTGGGTGATGGTTCTTGCGTAGTGAGTCCTTGAAACAGATGTATTGCATTAAAGAAGTTTTTAAACATTTGTTTTCTTCTTGGGAAAATGTATTTAAGTGAATTTAAGACTCACCTGAGAAGCTTGTTGAATACAGATCCGTGGGCCCCACGCACAGGATTGGCTCTGTAAGCTGGGAGGAGTACTGGGAAGGCGGGCTTTTAATAGCATCCTCAGTGCCACCCCCAATGCCAACCCCCTGGCACGTTCCAGCCTGGAGGTCTTGGGCTCTCATTTCAGGAAGACTTGAGCCAAATCAGTAATTTCTAAAGGAAGGTTTACAAAATGCTCCTCTGTGGTGCAGGAAGAAAATATTAGAATGTCTCTTCTAAAATACCTATTTTTGTATATCTTTTATAATGCGCCTAGTAGAGTAATAGTACATTAAGATGATGTACACAATAGTAATATTTATATAATGTGTATATATTTTTTTCTTTTTTTACAAAATGTAATTTATTGTCAAATTGGTTTCCATACAACACCCAGTGCTCATCCCAACAGGTGCCCTCCTCAATGCCCATCACCCCCTTCCCCTCCCTCCCACCCCACATCAACCCTCAGTTTGTTCTCAGTATTTAAGAGACTCTTATGGTTTGCCTCCTTCCCTATCTGTAACTTTTTTAATGTATATAATATAAATGTACCTGTTAGCAGGCATATGCTCACTTTTTTTTTTTTAGCTGATACGAAATGCATTTTTAAAAATTCAGACAGTTTGAAGGAAGGTTTTAGGATTTGTTTTGCTGAAACAGACCAGGCATACTGTGTCACATACAATTACAAGAAGTAGTAATAAAGTATTACATTTCACTTACAATCAGTGAATAACAAGTAAGGCACACTGCTACCTTATGCTGGCCAGGCCTCTCTCTTGCCTGTGTGTTTCCAGGAGTTCGCAGTTGCAGCGGGGAGTGCTTTCTTACCTGATAGCCGGACCCCTTCTTAGGTTATGAATTCCTCCAGGGCAGAGCTGGTGTGTCTTTTTTTCTAGTCTGTGTCTTTGCCCCTACCACAGTGCCTGGCTTCCTGAATGGTGGTGACTGAATGTGGGAGGGAAGGAGGGAGGGATGGAGGGCGGGAAGTGGGGAAGGAGTGGGGGAAGGTTAGGAAGGCCCCTATTCATTGTACTCAGCATGCTGGGAACCATAACAAGAGCAAATTGGTAATAATAAATCATTTATCCCTCTTTTCTGCCCAGTATGCCATCTGACCAGAAGGCATCTATTCCTTAGAGAATGTCTCTTTGACTGGATACATAGGCTCATAGGACCTGGTTTGCGTCCCACTTGGCTGCTTATTATCTCTATGGCCTTTATATAAGTTTCCCCTCCTTTGGTGGGGGGGGGGGGGTTGGGTCTCAGTTTCCCCCAATAAGTGAAAAATGGGAACTGTATTGACCCAAACTTCAGCTCTTCCAATTTTGCCTTCATGATGTTTTGCCTTATTTGAGCCGCACCTGTAGAAATGTTTAACAGGATGTTTTCCTTCGCATTGATTTCCTTTTTCCTTAAATTTATTTAAAAAGTAGCTTTTAAATCACTACTGTTGAAAGAAAACCAGCTGGTCATACAAAAAGGTAGTTGAAGAGGTAGAGTGAAACCCAAACAGCCTTGCTCAGCTCTTCACCGGGGCCTGCAGGGCTTTGAGCCCGAGGCCTGCGGTGAGAGGAGACACAAGTGTGGATCAGAAAGGCATTTGGGGCCCAGAACACCCTGCAGAGATTTTCCTTCTCCTTGTCTCAGTCACGAGGCTTGCAGGAGAACTAGAAAAGAAATACCTTTCTTCCTGGGAAGTTCAGTGTGTTTAGTAGGGTGACCAGTGACTACCCACTGTCACTCCCCATAGTGTCTTAAACCTTATGCATCCCCACTGGCCTCTACCTTTGGCCTTGGAGGATTCCAGGTTAGTTACTGGGTCTCTCTTGTTACCATTATTAATTTATTTATCTGGCAAAACTGCAAGTGCCATGTTTGAATCATAGTTTCCTGGGAAACCAGGTGTCTCTTATAGCTGTTTTCACTTTAAATAAATATAGGGGGCTGGGAAGACCCCACTTGCATCGTGAATCTGTCCACCCATGCCAGTAGTTACAGAGCGCTGGCCCATATCTATGGGCTGGGCTTACTTCCTGCCTTCAACCCTTGCTAGGTGCTGGGAGTAAGCAAGAGGGTTTAAAAAAAAAAAGGTTCCTGTCCTTGAGGAGGGGGAAGCCAAATCCTGGCTCCAGAGGTTTGATGACCCTGCTTTGAAGCTGGGGTATTGATTGTTCAGGCCTGATTTATAGTGACCTCTTTGTAAGTGTCACTTCCTGAGATGACCATGCAATGCGTGGCAGTGTAGAGAGATGGTGAAGACCCAGAAGGCTCCTCCTGGGTGACACGTACCTCCACGGTCTGGTCCAGCTCAACAGCAGGGACGGCAGCTGTCTGAAGAGATCCTTTAGGGCTGTCACACTGACGTGCATCAGGGAACCTGGCGTGGGATCTGTTTCTCCTTTAGAATACTCAATAGCCCTTGCCAGAGTTTTCTGTTTTCTGTTCATAATCTTTAATGTTAATTGTACTGGGGATCTCTGTGAATTTGTTGACATAGCATAATTGTTACCTGTTATTCTTCTCATGCATCTTTTTAAAATTGACGAACAGACAAAAATAATACATAGAAAAGCCGTTTTAGGTTTACAGAAAAGTTGAGCAGAAAGCACAGAGTGTTCCCGTATACCTCTTTTCTCCCCCGGCCCCCATACCATTTTGCACTGTTTCTCCTATTATTAACATCTTGTGTTATTGTGGTACATTTATTAAAATTGGCAAATGAATGTGGTTACATTGTTATTAACTAAAGTCAGTTGTTTATGTTAGGGTTCACCTTGAGTTATAAAGTATCATAGTTCAGGGTGCTATAACAAAGTAGTGTAGAGGAGGAGGCTTATGAACAACAGAAATTTATTCTTCATAGCTCTGAAGGCAGGATGTCCCAAATGAGGGTGCGAGCATGGTCGGGTTCTAGTGAGGACCCTCTTCTGGGTTGTATACTGCAGACTTTTTGCTGAATCTTCATGTGGTGGAAGGAGAGCAAGCTGGCTCTCTGGCCTCTTCTTATAAAGGCACTAAATCCCATTAGTTATTACACCCACTCACACTTAGGAATAAGGAAGAAGAGGCTGGGAGGCCAGTAGCTGATCCCATAAATGGCAAAGTTGGGATTAAATCTCTGTTTGCCCAATTCCAAAGCTCCCACTTTCATGAGTGCACTTTCCTGCTGGCGTGGGAACTTGAGGAAGAGGCCATTTAGATGCTCTATTAGGATTGTGATACCTACTCCTTCATTGGAGACCAACTGAGATGGAGATCTTTGTTTTGCTTTAGTAATAGGTCCTTTAGATGATGATGTAAGATGATCCTTGTCTTTCTCCTGCTTGTTTTTCTATCAGATTTGATATATGTCTTATAATAAACATCCTTAATACAAAACCTGCTCATTTCTGTATTAAACATCAGAAGGTTGTGGGCACACAGAGGAAAGAATGAGATTATGCTAGGTCAGGATCTGAAATAACTTGTTTTGGCTGAATTTTGTTTTTTTTAAATCTCTGCTCCTTCTTCATAAAAGCTCTTTTTGGGGTCTGTTTGTCAGGTGATCCTATGGATCTGGTAAAATGACTCCAGGCTCCCCTCTGCCCATCCCAGGTAGAACTGGGAGGTGCTCCTTGCCTGGGGTCCACTACCCATGCACAGATAGCCTCAGGGCCCTTCCATGTGCTGACTGGTCTGTGGGCCCACCTTTCTATCCCCTAGAAAGGGGCCCCTAGAAGACAGGAGTCTCTCATGACAACTAGTACCCTGTCGGGACTTGTAAATGTTTATTTAATGAATGTAATTAATTATGTAACGTCATATGCATTTCAAAGCAGACCCACGTACAGAAAATCACAGCTTACATGTATTTGACTGAATGTAAAGAAGTTAGTGTCTCTTGAAAGAAAATTCCTGGACTGTTCTGCTCTTGGGTTTGTTGGAGTGTTGAGCTGATTGCAGCACATGGCTTGACCAAGAACACCCAGTGTGTCAGCCACAGGGATTAAGCTGCATCTTGACTATAATCCAGCTCTTTAACCATAGACCCCTTTGCTGCCTTGTGAATGGGTTCAGCATAACCAACTATTGTTCCTTTTGAAACGTGGCCCTTGTTCTCAGCCTGAGCAAATATTGATGCATTTTGATGGGGTTGTTTTTTATTTCATTGGCTGGCACTGCTGCTGAAAGCACTGTGACCCATCATTCACTGAAACATTTTCACTGCAAGATAAAATATGTTTTAATTGACAAAATCTCCACATGCAAGTCAAAATGGATAATTTTCTGGTAATTTTATTGCTAATTCTCTGATATCTGCAATATTATGTCTCAGTTAGAAAATGTTCCATACAGGGGCGCCTGGGTGGCGCAGTCAGTTAAGCGTCTGACTTCAGCCAGGTCACGATCTCGCGGTCTGTGAGTTCGAGCCCCGCGTCAGGCTCTGGGCTGATGGCTCGGAGCCTGGAGCCTGTTTCCGATTCTGTGTCTCCCTCTCTCTCTGCCCCTCCCCCGTTCATGCTCTGTCTCTCTCTGTCTCAAAAATAAATAAAAAACGTTGAAAAAAAAAAAAATTAAAAAAAAAAAAAAAAAGAAAATGTTCCATACAGTGAACTCACAGAGACATCTACTTCCGTTGGAATGGAAATTCAGAGCACGTTCTCAGGAGTCTCTTGTTCTCTGAAGAAACACTGCTGTTCCTTTACCCATTACTCAACTTTTTCCTCATCCTGTGGATTATTGCGCATGGCATGAAAATTACTTGCTCATCTTTCGTTTCTGTTAAGATAGAGAGGTTCTCCCTTCAGAAACACACCTAATTGTGACTGTGGTTTTTTCAATTAGCGTCCTGCAGCCTGAATAAGAGGCTCCAGGCTCTGTCCCAGGGAGGGAGGGGCAGAGTGGGTCTCGGGGTGTTTGTGGTGGGGGCCGGGAAAGGAATGCATTTCAGAGAGTGGGGTGCTGAGTTTCCGAGCTGTTCTCACCGTCGAAGCTCTCACCTCCACAACCACACTGCAGGACTCAAGGAGAGAGACTCAGGAGGATGGCATGAAGCGAAGTGGGGCGTGCCCACACACCCTGAGCACACCGAGCCTGTGCATGGAGTCTGTCCCGGTCTGGCTTTCTGCAGCCATTCGTTCTGAACATTGCACTTTCTCATTAGGAATCTCTCATTAGGAGACATTCCTAAGAGGCAGCTCCTTTGAGGAATTTTGAAGCAAAGACTTCACGGAGCCCATCAGCAGTACCAGCCCCATCTGCCACTCCTCCTCGCCACAGCCCTTAATGGCTCCCCTGACTCCATGCCAAGCTGTTTCCTCCTTATCTTTCCAGAGCATTGCTGTGTTTATCTTTATTTCACTATGCTCCTGTAATTTTTGTCTGTCTAACTTTTCATTATTCGCTTCCTTATCTTTAAAATCACCAACCAGCTTCGTTTTTTCTTTTTAATTAGCTTTAAGCCTCTTCTGTCCACAAAGCTGCTTGAAACATCACACGACCCCAGGCAGGGCATCCATCCACCAAGTACAGCCCATAGCATGGCTTTGTTAGGGGACGGTCTGCCCTGTTTCAGCATCTCTTCTTTGTTAGGACGAATGTCCTGGTCTGTCCAATCATGACTTCTTTAAATCCTAACCTCAGTTTCCAACCTCCTTTCTGTGTCTGAGCATCATCCGGAACCTTCTGTTCTTTACCCCATTGTTCAGAGCAGTTGCTTGCCTTCTGTGATGTGTCTGTAAATGCGGGCTGCCAGGATGTAAATTCTTTTTAACACATTCCTTGGACAGAGAGCCCTTTGGTTCATATGTTGCCTGTGCAGCTGTTTTACGTTTTGTCTATTGGTGCATCTTTTGACATTTTACAACCAGAGTAGCTGAATTCAGTTATGCCTCCAGCTCTGGCTTCTTGGTAGGGTAGAGTGGGCTTCTCACTGGGCAGTGCTTCCTTCCCCCTTCCCTTTAGTATCTGTCTCTGCACGGCTTGTATTGGGAGGGATAGAGAGAATGGCCTTTCAAGGGGAAATGGACTGCCTTCCTCCCCCTGTTGTTGTTGTTGTTGTTGTTGTTGTTGTTGTTGTTTTAAGATGTTCAATACCTGCACTCTTGCTAGAAACTTCAAATGGGTTTCTAGATGCACAGTTTAACTCCAGTTGTCATTTTATGTATTTAAATGGACATTTCAGGTAAGTGTAGTATTTTCCTGATTGAGGTAACCCCTTTTTTATTAATTTTTAATTAATGCGCTCTTTATTAAGCATCTGTTACACTCCAGGTATTGTGCCAGACAGGCCCTGAGGTGGAGAAGTGAGCAAGATGGACGTGGCCTTTCTCTCACTGAGTTTAAGGTCTGGGTGTTGGCAGGGTCAGTGACTTCATTAGGGTCAGTGCACGGAGGCTCTGTCCCAAAGGTGTGGAGTATTGTAGATTCTTCTAAAATAATTCACAGTTTCGCATTTTCTGCATGCTTTACTGGAACGCGGTCAGAAGCATCTAGAAGTTTCCGGATGATTGGCTCAACACTTCAGTTATCAAGCGAGCCACATTGTGCCCTCTTGCTCACGTCCCAGCTGAACACTGTGCAGGAGAGAGCTCTCCAGATACGTGGAGCATCAAGCCTTGTAAAATACTGGGAGTTTTGTGGGACCTGTGTTTTGAATGTGTTCCCTACCTGTCTGCCTACCTGAGTGATATCATCATTTAATGCTTCCTTTGCGGTCTCATCAGTCACGTTTAATGTTCGTTAATTGTGACACAGTTCCAGGGCTTGTTTACGTGTTTGCTTTTGGGTCAAATGTTCCCAGGCTGATATGGGTTTTGGGTTTTTGAGTTTAATTTTTAAACGTCTTCTGTCTCCTTTTCTTCTTGTCTGATAGCCAATGATGGCTTGTTGCTGATTTTCTATTTTGCTCAGTGCCATTTTCTATTTTGCTGGAATGGTGTTTAAGCTAAGAGTCCAAAAACCTTCATATGTTCATGTCCCTTGCTTTGGACAGCTCTTTAGTCCTGAGCTTCGTCTCCGTGTTTGAGCATTCTAGGTATTCAAGGGTTGTTGGGATGTAATATCTTTAAAGAGTGATTCATTTCAACAGTTCATGTGATTCCACCTTATGGGGGAGAAGCTCTTTCAACACGCCAATTGGCAGCCTCCTTTTTACACTCACTGTCCTCACCAAGCACATTGCTTTTAGTGGAGACTGTTCTTGGGAAGGGAGCACTGGTCTCCCTGCCTACTGCCCCGTATTCAAGGCTCTTTTCCTGCTACCAGGTGACTTTTCTAAAGTGCCTCCCAGTTATATCAAGCCTTCCTCAGCTCCCTCTTGGCGTCCCACGGAGTGTTCCCAAGCTACTCATCTGATTCACCTTAACTCATATTGAACCCCTCCTTTTCTAGAGTCTGACTCTGCCTTTGCTGAACTTTCAGAGCCTGCAGCTAAGTCTCCTTCCTCGAAGTTCTTGTGGCTTTTGGTGCTTTGGGGTTGATGACCTGTACTGCACTGATACATGGGTACATATGCTGGTCTTATGTCCCCAGTGGGTGACGGGCCCTATATGAGCCAGGCCATTCTTCTAATCCCCTTGCAGTTGGCATAATGGAAGGTCATACAGCATGGGTGTCAGAACACAGCAGGTGTACCCGACTTGTAGTTTTGGCTCTGCCTCTTTGCCCCCGCACGCAGGCTACTTAAAATTTCCATGAACCACTGTTGAGCCATTTACAAAATGGAAGTGACAGTAGCACCTACCTCATAGAACCACTGTAAAGATGGAGTCCCAGGGTTCCATACAATTAAAGAAAGAGGTGTGGTGTTGGTGGTTGTGCTATTGTTACTACTCCTAGTAGTACTGTTACTCCTATTCATACAAGATATTCAATAAATACTTGTTCGGGTGACTTGAAATTGAACAAATGTATCTGTACCAATCAGAGACATAAACCTGGGGAAAGTTGATTATAACTCATGGGGGCACCAACACACAATCCATGTGTAGAAAGGTCACAAACAAAAATCAGCAATTACTAAGGTTTTTAAAGGTCATTCCTAATCCAAATCAGGCATCTCCTGGTCCCTGGGGCAACAGGGGAGCCCATCCCAGATGGCACACAGCTCCAGCAATTTGAGGTTATTCTGAAAATGTCAATTTCAAATATGAGTGTGTAGAAAGGCAATGGTACTCTATTCTAAGGACATATCCATAAATGTTAGAAATAGTCACTTCCAGAACTTTGGGGCATACAGCTGTGGTTGTAAATCCTGAAAAATTCTGGCCAATAAATCTGGCGGTTTTCTGCTCTCATTTAAGTCATGTGGCTAACTTACTGATATAGCTGCTTCCTCAGAGTCAGAGACAGCAGGACAATTAGGGCAGCAGAATTTCTGGGTGGCTCTTGAAAGAAACACAGATATTGCAATTTGAAATTACTGGGGCGCCTGGGTGGCTCAGTCGGTTAAGCGTCCAACCTCGGCTCAGGTCATGATCTCGCAGTTCGTGAGTTCAAGCCCCGTGTCAGGCTCTGTGCTGATGGCTCAGAGCCTGGATCCTGTTTCAGATTCTGTGTCTCCCTCTCTCTCTGACCCTCCCCCATTCATGCTCTGTCTCTCTCTGTCTCAAAAATAAATAAAGGTTAAAAAAAAATTAAAAAAAAAAAAAGAAATTTGAAATTATTGGGAAACACAGCCATCCCCTCATGGTCCACGACCAGTAGCTAAGTGCAGAGTGTCAGAGCCAGACTGATGCCGACGTGAATCGCACTTCTGCCCCATACCAGCCCTGTAGCCCTGGTTCAGCAGGTGTGGGTGTGGGGAGGTCTAGGAATGGTATTTTTGTAAAGCCAACATGCTACTCCTGCTTCCCAGGTGGTTTTGATTATCAGCTGAGACTGGGAACCACAGCTCTAAACAAAGGTGGCATCAATGGCCGGGCCTTTTGATGAGTAATCCAGCGTCGCCCTCCGCAATGCAGCAGACAGCGTAATGTACAAAGATGCCAGCCTCAACTCTGGGACCTGAAGTGACCCCTTGGAAACACATTCCTCTCTCCTGGCGAACTTCAGGGAGGGCAGTGGAATGGGGTGACAAGAGCTGCTGGAGCAACTAGCCAAGCCAGCGTCCCCACAGACTTGGGCTTCTTGCCACCCCGTCCTGATTTGAAAGTCAGGCCAACCAGCCTTGCTGCAGGCGGGGTCGGGGAGCCGCAGGACAGGCCCCTCTGGGGAATGCTCCGTCCTGGACTAAACAGAACTATTTTTCCATTTAGAAGGTCCTCTCACCAGGACATTTTTTAATCCAGTTTGCCCAAGATTCCCGTTACCCCTAATTACCTCCTTTGTCTAGCTTTGGCCGTTATTTCCTTTCCCGTTTGGTGTTTACTCTGTCAGACACTTAAGGGCAGTTATCATGTCTCTTTAGCCAAGCTACACACATTCAGAGCCTTCTCATTTTTGCACATAAATCTCCGCCTTCCAGCCCCTCAACACCTACCCATACGTGCTGTGCAGTGTTTGCTTTGGATTAGATCTTGGAAGTGGAAGAATTTTTCTCCTTAGAATTATTGGCACTGGTGTGCACTTTCTAAGTCTGCCGCAAACACACTCACACAGGGAATTAAGGAGACACGATCCAGTATACTGTTGTTTTAAGTGCGGCACAGGGCCTTTTAGCCCCCCCGATGGTATCTCTTTAAATTGAATTTCAGGCATGGGCAAAAGTCAACAATGACTAGTGTTTCCATTACTTTAAAGCTGATAAAGTATGAAGGATTTTTTTTAAAAGGCCTAAAACCAAAAAAGAAAAAAAAAAAAAAGCAAGTGTAATAAAAAATGACGAACGGTGCTGTGGTGAGCTGCAAGTTTAATGGGGTTCCAGTGGTTTCCATCCGTGGGCCCCTCCTGAGTGTCTTTGAGTCCCTTTATTGTGCATTCAGGGTTTTCTGTCAGTGCTTTTGCTTCTCAACAAAGCCAATTTAAATCATGCAAAATCAGCCAAAAGGAACAACAACAAAAAAGGGGGAAACTATTTAAATATTAAATTTAATTCTACTTGTCATTCTACTCAGTGGCTGGAATGTGAGATCTAAGACCTGTGTCTGCTGGACCCCTCAGGCTACTTGGTTCTCACGTGTCTCTCCTCGGGCTGGGGTGGGATTCCAGCATTTAATGATACGTATCTTTCGTGCAACACGGTCCGTAAGTATAAGCCAATTACTTCATCTTTTACTCAGCAGCAATAACAAAAACTAAACTCATTTACAATAGCTGAGAGGAAAATGACTATGTTGGACTTAGTGAATGATGGCTTATCAGTTTCCATTCCTTCAAAAAAAATATTTATGGAGGACATTCTCCGTTTTGGGCAGTGGAGATACTGTTGTAAACAGACTTTATAGTTGTGTGTGCGTGTGTGTGTATGAAAAATGGTAAGTATGCTCCAGAGAATGGAAATAAGAGGCTATGAGAGAGTGAGTGGTGTTCTTTTTAGAGTGGGGATTAGGGACAGTCTCTGCAGAAGTTATAGTGTGACTCTGGGATCTGTATGAAGGATGAGGTTGAGGAGAGGGGCAGGGTTCAGGTTATATACAGGTTGGCAGGCTAGGGATGGGAGTAGGGATTTTATTTGAAGTACAGCTCAAGGCCATTGAGGGATTTCAAGCAGTAAGAGATAGAATCTGATTTATGCTCTGCTTCCTCCAGCTGCTGCAGGGAGACTAACCTGTAGCCAGTGAGAGTAGAGACGAGGTTAGCGAGGGGGCTCTTAACGTTTGTCAGTTTCCAGTGAGTTGAAAACTAAGGTCTACACTCATTAGTGAAAGAGATCAGGAAATGGGGTTGTATCACAAAAATGGAGAGAGGTAGAGTCAGGGTACATTTGAAGTTAGAGTCATCAGGAATTGCACACAGATTGGCCACAGGGGAGTGAGTGTTTGTGGGAAGGTTGAGGGAAGAAGAGAAACAAATGATAACTTCTAGATTTTGCTTTATAGCCTTTAGTTCCATTCTGGCCACCTTGAGTTTGAGATGTCCGTTAGACATGTGAGTGGAGATATAAAAGATGTCGTTGGCTCCATGAGACTAAAGCCCAGGGCAGGAGTCCAAGCTGGAGATGGAAGCTTGGGGGGACCGGCATATAGATGGTATGTTATAGTAACATAGTCATGTCGATAGGAAGAGTCTACAAATGGTGAGGGAGGCCGCTTGGGCCGCATCCACTTTTTACTTTGCTCTCTGTCGTTAGACTGGAAAGTCCATGTGCAAGTTGTTTACTGCTCTGTTCTCGTTGACTGCTCTGAAACCTGGGGCCAGTGACCGTGGAACTGCTCAATTATTTGTCCACAGGATATTTGGAGATCTGCAAGGGCTGGCTGGATCATTCTGGTCTGGTTTCCTTACAGACTGATGTGTTCTGTGATGACTATCCCCCAACATCCAGACCTGGAGGGGGGTTCTCAGAATGAAATCTGGACAGGTCTTTACAAGACGGGTCAGTGTAGGTTAGTTGCCATTCCTCAGAGAAAGAGAGAGAGAGAGAGAGCGAGCGCTCATGGACAGAACCGGAGCTGAGCTAATGGGGTGATGTTTCGTAAATCATTTTAATCTTTTTTGGTCATCCATGTTTGTGTGGCCTACTGTTCCCCATCTTTGTCGTGTGGTACACACATTAAAAGCTGTCTTTTCATCTTACTTTTTCTTTGTGCTGAAAACTTCCAGAGCTGTGTGCCAACTTGAACGTTCAGGTCACTGCAAAGACACTGCTGATTCAGTTTTTTGAACCTAATGAATCTTCATTGGCACCGAGGTCTAACCTTGACACAGTGTGGTGAGTTATGCCTTGGCAGCTGCCGTCAGGCACTGTGTTCCCATCTCTGTGAAACCCTTTGTAAATAATGTGGCTGGCTCAGAGATGCCACCAGCACAGCAGTCTACAAGTAGTCCTAAAGAAAAGAGGATAGATAGAAAGGCAACCTGGAAATATAAGAGGCGCTCAGTATTAAATGTTAATGAGTATCCCCCAAAAAATACTGAATAATTTTTGTTAGTGCAGTTTACTGAAAAATGGACCGTATGGATCTAAAACATCTATTAACAGTGGTATTAGTTAAAAAAACAACAACATTCCTTAAAGCATTAGTGTTTGTGCAAACACTTTCAGGGATGATATGCACTCTCAATTCAGAAACCTCCAGCAGCTCTTCCTTAATTTTAGCTTTTGTATCACCTTTGTCCCTGGGTTTTCTGGCAGAGCAGATTCTTCCTGGCAGCTTTGCAAAAACGCAGTTGCGGGAGGTTCAGGCCCTTTGTTCTGTGATCCTAGAGATGAATGTAGGACCCCTTCCTTGTGGGCTGTCGTGACTGAGGGCTCACCACGAGTGGAGGCCACATTCAGCTCCTCCCTTACCTTCTGTTTATCTTGACGTGACATGACCGTGAGTGTCAACTCCCTGGTCTGTGCCACACCATGAGCTCTGTGAGTGTAGGAGCCATATGTCTCGTTAGTCACTCTGTCCTTAGTGCCACCACATCGCCCGGTATGGAGGAGGGCCTTAATGCATATTTATTAAAGTGAGTGCAGTGTGGTCAAGGAATACGATTAGCCCTGCAGAAACCTGGAATAGACAAAGGGGCTTAGGTATATCAAATATCAAAATCATGTCCCTTGGAGCGCAACGGATATATTCCATAAAAGCTGTTGTAAGTTGAGGCTGTCCCATTTACATCTTTTATAAAAATGTAACCTGCTCAACACCAAGCGATAAAGATGACATGGAACAATGGCATCTCTCATTCATTGCCGGTGGGGATGGACAATAGTCACTTCGGGAAACAGTTTGGCTGTTTCTTACAAAATGAAACATACTCTTACTATATGATCCAGAAATCGTGCTGCTTAGTATTGAGTCAGATGAGTTAAAAACTTATGTGTATGTGAAAATCTGCACATGAATATTTATAACAGCTTTATTCATAATTGCCCAAACTTGGAAGCAACCAAGATGTTGCTCAATAGTGAGTGGATAAACTGGGGTATATTCAGACGATGGGATATTATTTCATGATTTAAAAATGAGCTGTCCAGCCATGTGAAGGCACGGAGGAACTTTAAATGTGTAATGTAAAGTAGAAGAAGCCAATATGAAAGAACTCCATGCTGCATGATTCCAGCCATATGACATTTTAGAAAAATCAAAACTGTAGAGACAGTAAAATGATCATTGGTTGCTAGGGGTTTGGAGAAGTGAGCATGAACAGGTGGAGTACAGGACATTTTTGGAGCAGTGAAACTACTCTGTATGATGCTATAATAGTGGATGGATGTCATTATATATTTGCCCAAACCCATCAAATGTACAGCACAAAGCATAAGCCCTAATGTAAACTATGAACATTAGTTAATGATGTACTGCCTCATCAATTGTAACATACGTAGCACACTAATGCAAGATGTTAATAAGAGGGGAAGTTGGGTGTGTGTCTGTGTGGTGGGGGTTGAGGTGCCAGGTGGAAGTTCTTGGTGCTTTCCCCTCAGTTTTTCTACAAACCTAAAACTGCTCTCAGAAATAAAATCTATCTTTAGAAAAGTAATGTGCTGTAGAAACATAAGGGGTTGCAAGGAGAGGGTTGATCACGTCTTTTTGTCATTGGTGTCATCAAAGAAAAGTATTACTTGTATCTGAATACAGAATTCATTAATGTGTCTCTTTGTGAAAAGGAACACGTGGTTTCATGTCAGTGAAGGAAACGTCCTCTCTCTGAGGCCATGATGGCAAGAAGCCCCGATGGTGGCATTTTGGCATTAACATTCAGTGTTCAAGTGGTTCGCTTGGGCAGGCCATTCAATTTCTCCTGGCTCTGGTTTCATCATCTGTAAAATTAGGACAGTAATGCCTGACGATACTTAAAATCAGAGGCCTGTGGAACGACAGGAGGGGTGCCTCATGGCCCTTGAAGAATCTCCTGAAACATGAGGCATCCCCAGGAGAGCTGCTGGGGCAAGGCGCCTCCCTGCTGGCTCATGGCTCTCTTATCTGAAAAACGATCGTGTTGTTCTCTCCAGCCCTGGCCGTTCAGCCATTCCTATCTGCTACTTAGCGTGTGAAATTGCCTATGAATCAACAACACGGTGAATTGGATATCAACCAGAAGCAAGCTAGAGGACCAATATTCAGTTATTGAAAGTCAAAAGGTAGAGGGAAACGTTGGAGAATCAAATAAGAGAATTAATTTTAATAGTTTACACTTGGTATTTGTTGGGTGTGTTTTAGGATAGTTTCCTTCTCTCCTGCCCTCCTTTGCTTCCTCCCATAAACATTCCATCTCCTCCCACTCCCTCATCTCTCTCTCCACCCCATGTTATGTACTTGGGACTCCTCAGACAGCACAAAGAGATGAGGGAGTGTATTTAGTATATTCATGACATATGCATTAGGGGAGAAATCACCTCTTTTTAAACTGAATGCACTGTACCCAATTACAGAAACCAGTAGACAAGGATTTGAGGTCTTTCCTCAAGTTAGTCATCCACTGTCATAAGTTTAAATGGGACGTATCTCTTCCTCTAGGGTTATGTTGCTCCCCATCAGGTTAGGAGTACATCGCACCGTACGGCATAATTGAGTTACTACTTCCAGTATTCTGTAGGCATTAAGACCTGGGAGATAAACGTAATGGGAGAGGCTACTTAAACATTGTACTGATCCCTGCAATACAGAATTTGGTAGGCAAGGATTGCGTTGTGGTGTGTGCTACAGCATAGGGATGTAAAAACTCTGGCGTGTTGGGGACATGGTGCACAGCTCCCGGGAGAGGGGTAGAAGAATTTGTTGAGAGGGTCCTGGCAGGTGCAGTTGGGAGGGTCCTGGCAGGTGCTGAATGGGAACTCTGTGTAGCTTCGGGCCAGATTATGAATTTCTTTTTTAACATTTATTTATTTTTGAGAGACAGAGACAGAGCAGGAGTGGGGAAGGAGCAGCAAGAGAGGGAGACACAGAATCTGAAGCAGGCTCCAGACTCTGAGCTGTCAGCACAGAGCCCAACGTAGGGCTTGAACTCACAAACTGCGAGATCATGACCTGAGCCGGAGTCGGCGCTTAATCGACAGAGCCATCCAGGCGCCCCTTCTTAAAAAAAAAAAAAATTTAACGTTTATTTATTTTTGAGAGACAGAGACAGAGCAGGAGTGGGCCTCAGGCCAGATTATAAAGGGTAATTTATGTCACACTAAGGAATGTATCACGTGGGAATGTTTCCCAGCATGTATCCCCTGGAATGCAAGTTCCTAGTGATACATCGGGAATGAAGGGTTCCATAGTTAAACACGTTTGAGAAAAGATTGTAGCTCCAGTATAGCTGTATGATGCCGTTAGTGCAGAGTCCTCAGATGTTCTGTAGTAAAGGAATCTTTAACTTTGCTAAAGTTGAAACTACCATTTTTCAAACACATGGTATTGAAGATAGTATCCTTTTGTGTGTAACTTACCCATGATTATTTGGGTAATCACAGCATCCCTGGGATAGATTTGGGGTGCTGCTCTAGGCCATGGGAGCACATAAGGATTGAGAGAAGAGGGACATGCTCATATCTGTGCTATAGAAATTTGGTGGCAGGTAGAGGATGGAGTGGAAGGAATGACATGTATCAGAATACCATTACGTGAGCCGAAGGATGTACCAGTGCAGAAGTTAGGAGGGCCCTGGACATGTTTTTAGAGACCTAGGTCAGGAGTCGGCAAATGATGGCCCATGGGCCAAATCTGGTTGATCCACCATTTACAACAATGGTTGCTCCATATTTGTAAGTAAAGATTTATTGGAACGCAGATCCAACTACACTTGTTCCTTTACATGTTGTCTTTGCATTATAACAACAGCATTGAGCAGTTGCGACAGAGATCACCACATGGCTTATAAAGCCAAAAATATTGACCATCTGGCCCTTTATAGAAACATTTGTTGAGTCCTGGTATGGGTGGTTGGTTGGATTGGTTTCGTTTTTGCAAGGGTAAGAGAATTATTTTGATTTTTCAGTTCCATTTTCTTCAAACAGATGAATGGGAAAAAAATAGATACAAACAGAATCCCAAAAATCAAATTCTAGAAGCCAGCCCTAACTTGAATGTTGAATGAAAGCCTTTTTAGCTCTGAAGATCCAAGAGAACTGAAGACCTGCCTTCCTCTCTGGTGGAGTTTCGTTATCCCTTGTCTGGTGGGGCCGAAGCTGTTGTAAGAGGCCACTTGTATCCTCGAAGGTCGAGCCCTGTAAGCTATCAGTCATTACCTTTGGCACTATCTCAGGCTATGTTACAACCCTGAAGGAATCTAACTGCTGTTTCTGGTTCCTCTGAGCCCAGTTGCCTCTATATAATGTTGATACTGGCAGATGTTGTCTGCTCTCCCTTGGAGAGCAACTTTCTACATATATTTCTTGGGGCACATATATTTATACTCATTCCATTTATAATGTAAAGTCTTGTGATGATAAAGTATGTGTTGTTCCATAAAGGTAGACTGGTGCCATTCAACTCCATCACTCCCGCAAGACAGATTTATGCGCTCCATTCAAGGCCTGGGATGCCCAACACCCAATATATATTTTATTTTATCTTGTCTCATTCCTACAGCTATCCAGAAGTTTGAAAATGTATTTTTTTCAGTGGTACTTGAGAGTCTACGAAAGTTAGTGAAAGAAGAAGAAGGAGGAGGAGAAGAAGGTCTGTAAGAATTGCTAATTTTTGTCACTTTATTTGTGGTAGCAGGTACTTTAAAAAAAATCCCATATTTTCAGATAGCTGCACACAAAACATAAAATATATGTTTCTCAGCTGTGAAACATGCCAGTAAAAATGTTCACCATCTAATCATGATTTGAATATTTGTTTTTACAGCAAGTTAAGTACCAACAAAGAATTCCACAGCTTATAAAATAGGCGGTCATAAATGAAATGCAAAAGTTGATGCAGAACCTGTGAAGTGAATTGAAAACGTCGCGTACCTGGCCAGAAGCTCTGAAATCACACGCAGGTCAGACAGAGCAGCTTTGGTCTGTGCACCCTGTGTCTTCACATGCCCAACATGATTGGGCTGGTTTTTAATTCTCATTGCAAAAGGCAGTATTCTAAGAATGATGAATTTTCAGCCCCATTCAACTTGTGGGATTTTGCTTATGGGAATATCCACTTTAGTTTTTTCGCATTTAAGAACCAGAAAATATAGTTTACTCTGTGATTTCAGGATGGACAGAGACCTATAGTACAATTGATGGCATCCATGACGTTTGCAAAATTCGTTTTGAAAAGCTGTATGAGGCCGCTTATTGTATCTAAGGAAATCTTTTCATTTAACGATAAGGTTGTCATAGATTCTTTTGAAAAGACTAGGCTTGTGGTCTGATTCTGCCGTAAGCCAGCTGGCTATATGAGGTTGGGTGGAGCTGAGTCTCAGAGTTTTCTCTGGTATAATGGAAATGGTAGTATTTGTCTTACCAACCTCCCAGGCTTATGACAACTATTAGAAGACAGAGATGCAAGAGGGAGACAAGCTAGTTTTTGAAAATGCGAGGCAGATTGTTCTCTGTGGGAAGGCTTATGAAGCGTGTTAGAATTTTATGTATGCGAACGTGTGTGTTTGTACATACATATACTTCAGTCACGGTATAAGTAGGCTTACTTATGGCTGATGAAAACCAAACATCAATATGGCATAACTGCTACTGTGGCCTGAACAGTTAGGACGCGCTCAACACCATCGTCCATAGGGGATTTCTAACCCATGCGATAACCCTATGGTTAGTAGATCTGGCACCCTGTATTAGTTTTCTATTGCTGCATAGCAAAGCAGCACCCATTTATTATTATTATTATCTGTAGGTCAGAGATCTGGGCACAGCATGGCCGGGCTCTCTGCTCAGGGTCTCAACAGGCTGCAACCAAAGTGTTGGCAGGGGCTGCAGGGTCATCGGAGACTCGTGGTTCTCTTCCAGGCTCATTCAGGTTGTGGACGGAACTCAGTCCCTTGAGGTGACAGGACTGAAGTCCTCATTTCTTGCTGGCTGTTAGCCAGGGTCGCACTCAGCTTCTGGAGACCACCCTCGGGTCCTAGCCCCCTGACCTTGTCACGGTATGACAGCTTACTTCTTCAAAGCCGGCAGGGAATCAATCTCTTCCATTTCTGCTTACAAAACATCTTTAACCTCATTAAGAGAGTGGTGATCACATCACACTCACCAGTGTTGCTCATGCTCAAGGGAAGGGGATAAGATGTATTGACCGGAGAAGGGGCATCTTGGGGGACCATCTTAGAATTCTGCCTACTGTACACCCCCATTTTGGGGATGGAGAGAAATTCTCAGAGAGGTTACATTCCTCGCCCAGAGTCACAAAGCCAGCAGTTACCTAGCAGGGACTTGATTACTAATAGCCTTCCAGGCAGGATGCGCCTTCATGTTATATTATGTGGGCTGGCACGGTGCCTTCAAGAAAGCACTGGGTGAGGACACTTGAACAGCTGTGCATATTGAGCCTTGAGACAACTGCATTGTAGACCACAGCTCCTCAAAGTGTGGACCATGGGCTGGTGTTGGTTCAGGAACTGTTTGTTACTGCAGCGAGTTAAGAAATTGAGAGCAAGTGTTTAGAAATATTTATAACAATAGGACATTGCTGGCACATTGAGCACGTTATGCTTTTGTGCTTTACAGAAGCGCTGGACGCCAACAGATTGGCAAATGCATACACACCAGAATAAAAACAAAACAACCCCCCTCCCCAATAAACCCCCATTGATAGTGTGAGGAATCTTGGTGTCAAGAACACAGCTTGTTGGTCCGGTTGTCATCAAATGGGGCCCCGATGCCCCTCGCTCTAGAGCTGAAAATTGAATGCACCTGGGAATAAGACCACCTCGATCTCCTGGGTTAAAATAGTAGCTAAGCTCTTTGAAGCTTTTCTGGCCAGTGCGCTTGCACATTGTTTCTTGCTAAGATGAGCCTAAAAATAACTCCAACCAAATTTCCAACATTTTTGGGTGCCTTCTGAATTGGAATATTCAGAAGCCCCTGATGGTCATTGCTGTGTCATTGTTTTTGGAGTTTATAGAAAAGCTGTCCTGCCGAATGCTCAAGCTTGGTTGACAAGATTGTCTCAAGCTTGTTTTTGTGACAGGTCACCGGAGCCCACAGGAAACAGTGCTAGTGAAAATGACGATTTGACGGAGCCTGCAGAGTGAGGTTGCGGCCAGGCGGTGACCAGGAGCTGAGGCAGCTGCTCTTGGTCTCTGACTTCTGCCGCTCTGCCTCCCGCTTCACTGTCCTTTCCGAACCCTGGCTTTCTTTGGGTCTCTGTGCATTGTTGACGATGACAGCTATGACCCCTTTCCCAAATTCACATGCTTACTTCTAATGTGCCATAGAGGCTGATGAGTATCACCAACCTTTAAGTCCCAGTTCGCAGGGAGAAGCATCTGAGGAGCCCAGTTTGGTCAGATGTCCACTCTTGAGACAGATTGATTAGTACGATATGGCATCTCTGTCCCCTCAGTGTGAGGGTTTTTGACCAGCTCTCAGAGGGGAAGCATGGGCAGAGCAGACACTGCAGAATGCCTTTTATACCGGCCCATGTGTTGACTTCAAGAGGACATATTAACATTCTCTCCATGGAGGGTATGTTGATTAACTTCCTAAAAAAAATAATTAGTGAAGACCTTTTTGACCCTTTGTAGCTCAATCATTGTCTGAAACATGGTCCTGTTTTCATTAAGACCAAATACCAAAACAACAGGGACACACAATTTTATCTTCCTGAAAAATCTCTCCCTTCAGAATAGAAAGACCTTGGGCAACATCTAATTATTCCTGTGCCTGTTAATTTGATAGCTTGAAAAATGTTTGTAGTCTTTAAGAATGTCTATGGAAATTTCCTGCCCCTGCCACAGATCAAATTGTTTAAATGATGGACGGCAATTTTATATTGAACTGTGATAATAGTATCTCATTTGCTGCTACTTAAGTGATTTCTTTTCCTCTTAACACATGTAGGTCAAGTTACTCCTTCAGTCTAAAAAAATTGTGAATAAAAAAGGATGACAAATGGAAGAAAGCCAATTATATAACAATTTTAGATGTTTGAAGTAAGACCATTGCATTTCCCAATATTGATTATTTTTTCGCTTGATTACAGTGACTCTCCTCAGCTATTTATTACAATATAGATCATAATTCACAGACTGCATTTGTTCTAAACTAAAAATAAGTGCAAGGAAGTGGAATGAGGAAGGTGCTGAATGAAAAGTAGCATTTTTGACATCAATGAATAACCATTGAGTAAATAATCATATTTAGCTTTTCCAAGCATTGTATTTGACTAATAACATATTGAACTCCCTTGTCAGAGAAACCTGAGTTTAATGTGTCCCATCTCATGCATTGCCCTTTATTTTATATAGTAGATTGAAGACAAATTTTATGTTATTTCTGTCTGATAAAGAATTGGAGAAAGCAGAGAGCTGGCAGCAGTCACCGAGTTTTGTGATCTGTAATTAGATAGTGAAACTTGTGTTTCACAAACCCGAGCTCAACTTACCAACTCATGTTGTTGGACCTTCTTTGAATGAAGGGGGCTACCCCAAGTATCCTACAGTGTCATGTACTCTTTGCTAAATAGTCAACAGTCGCTTGAGTGGTTTCTGGGTTCAGTATGCTTCACTAAGTGCACTGATCAATCAAGCAAGTTCTAGACCGTAGGGAGCCTCTATTCCAGGAGATAAGATACAAGGTATAAAATGTGGAGTGACAGGAGGTCTAGGCAGATAAAGAAGTCCAGAGTAGGGAGCCATTAATTCAATACCTGTGTTAAATGCCTGGTGGGGACTGGGCACTGTATGCTTTTATATTTTTTCATTCATTCATTTGCTCATACAGTCAGCCCATACTTATTGAGTGATCACTGTGTGCCAGAGGTTAGCAAAAACCTGAGTAACAAGATAGTCTACCGTCCCAGAGATCAGCCTGCTAGGAGGAGGGGGAGTGGGCTAGAGAAAGATGGGAAGAATCGTTCATTGATGGACGGACGCTGATGGAGCATCACCATGCAGGGGGTACTCACCTAAGCCCTGAGCATACTATTGTGGACAAGCCCAAGGTATCCAGGGATAGAAGGAGGGGTGGGTCAGTTCTGTGGCTGATGCTTACAGTACAATACAGATGAAGCATACTTCTCCGCTCCGTATAGATTTGTGAAATATTCTTTTGAAAGGGGTCTGGGGCCTTAGAGTGAGGAGCTCTTCATTCAGCTTTGGAGGGTTTAACAAAAGTTTCACAGAGCAGAGGGTATTCAATGAGGGTGTTGAAGGAGGAATAGGAGCTTGCTGCGCGGGGTGAGATGAGTGTAGCCAGAGACACCACCTGTGGAGAAGACACCTGCTTGTTACTGGTTTGGATAGCACGTGGTGTTCAATGATTATGACGTGGGACTTACTTTTTCCACTACTCTGTACTTTGTTTAGAAAATCTACCAAAATGAAAGAGGAGTTAGGCTTTCCTTTTGAAAATTAGTAACCCTAGGACTCGAAAATAGTTTGCTCTGAAACTTGGAAAGCAAACGTAAACACATTTTTCCCCTTGTCAGAAAATGTTTAAACCCATTAGGATGCAAAGATTAGGGGCTTAGATTGGATTCGCAGGAGCTACGCCAGCCCCACATATGTATTAGATTATTATTTTTTTTTTCTGAAATGATACAGGCTTTTTGCCCATAGAGTAAGGCTTCTTGATACAACTGAAAAATCAGGAGAAGAAACTCAGAAGGGCCTGTGCATTTCACCCTGGAAACCACGAGCTTAAACATTCAGTAGACACGGATCTTGGATTTTGGGTTCAGTTTTCCTTAACCTTCCTTCCTTTTACTTCTTTTCCCAGATGCCTCTTGATGAGAAAAAGGCAGCTGTTTAACCTCATGCATATTTGCATTATTCCAAATAATCTTGCAATTATGGTTAAGGTTCTTGGAAGAGGCTACCAGGCTTATAAAGAGGAAAGTGGCCTCCAAATGGAAGGGTGCTGCACATTCAAAGCAGACAGCAGAGAAAATGGGGAGACAAGGCAAATGCATTTTGCCAGCAAATGTTGTGGCGGGAATCCAGGCACCTGCCAGGTTGAAGTCCTTGGGAGTGATGAAACGGTTATTGACATAGAACTCATGCATCCTCCCCTGTTCGCACTTGATAAACTGCCAGGTCCAGTTCTCCTAGTACCAGCTCACCTTTTCCAATAATTTGTCCTCCAACAGCTGTCCAGTAATATTGTTTACAGTCGTTTGTTGTTGTTTTTAACTACCAGACTAGCCAATATTTCTGTGCCCTAAATTTTATTCAGTGAACTCACTTCCTTGATCCTTCATCAAGGAAGAGATTTCTTTAAAATCAATGAAATTACCAAAGAGCAGACCACTCCTGTGAGCGTCAGCTCTGCCCCAGCCTGCTGTGAGTACTGGGGGTTCTCTGCTCGTCGGCACTCATGTGCCCCTAACCTTGTACGAGGTGCCTCCCACCTTACTGTCTCCAGAGACGTTGTTTCCAGCCCTGAGTGGCCTCCCTGAGGGTCAGCATCCAGAGAGAGGGAAGCCCCAGAGTCTAGTTCTGACCCCCCAACCACCATCTAATCACAAGAAGTAGCTGTCAAAGTCCCTGGTACAGAGGGAGCAGGGGCATCATGGGAAACACTGCCCCTCTGAGTGCTTAAAAACATCATCCCAGGGGATTAAGGCAAGAGAGACATGCAGGCTTACAGCGTCTGGAAAGAGCCCTGACGGCAAACCCTGCCCCCTAACTTGGTACCTAGAAGAGCTCATTCTAGTCTCTTAGTCCCTTTTTAAACCTTTAAAGCTTGCCTTTCTGTATAAATCTACCTTAATCATTAATCAAGCCAGGATCTTGCCTCAGCATCATGTCTTCCCAGGGTCCTGGGTTATGTTCCCACCAGCCCTTTTGGACTTTGTAACACTGTTTTTGCCCTTTCCTTGCCCCTGACCTTGTAAAGTGTTACCTGCCATCTGCATGCTTTAGATGCCTGCCCACCTTGACCTCTGGTACTGGTCTGTCCCATGACTCCCCATCCATTGCTGTATGTTGGTTATGTATTAGGTTACTAGCAAAGTGAGATGTACCATTGATGGTATGCGTTGAGTTAGCATGTTAAAAGCTATGATTTATTACACAGAATAAATTAAGTGGTTTGCCTTCATGAAGTATTGGCAAATATGGGAAGTTATATGAGGAACAAGATTTTATTAGAATACATAGGCACGTGTTAGTATTCTTGTTTTGACTTGTTTTATTAATAGTTATGATTGTTTTAGTGTTTATTTAAAATTACCATGTCTGAGTTACCTTTAACATTCATCATATCCAATAGTAGTTGTTTGATTAGATATTTGTCTCCTTTATAATTTTGTTCAATGGGGGATCTTCAAGAAGAGGGACTGTGTCTTATTAGTTTTTGCTTAATAAATAATAGTTGAACTTCTTTTGAGAGTCAGAGAGAGAGAGAGAGAGAGAGAGAGAGAAAGGAAGGAAAGGAAAGAAAAGTAAAAGGGACAGAACCCAGGAAAGTCACTGGTCTCTTCTGGTTTGTATAAACTAATTTTCAGCATATAACCAGCTTGTATGATGTCATCAGTTTAATCCGTGTATGTGTCCAGAAGCAAGCTAATATTTGGGGGTGTGGTTTCCTTATAACCTTTCTTGCTATGTTTTTTCAACCTGCTTACACTTCCCCAAGTAAGGACAGCTTAATTAACAGCATAGAAATAATCACAGATATGTATACCTATAACATCAATATCTCCGGGCTATGATAGGTCACTGAAAGTGTTGTCTCTCCTCCCCCAATGCCCCCAGGCCTGAAACTTTATGAAAAAACATTGTTCTTTTATTAAAAAAAAATCTGTAAAATACTTTAATGACACAAACTTTGTTTTAAATAGCGGTTTAGAGTAGGACTAAGTTCATTCTGTTGGTGGAATGCAGTTAGACTTGGCTGTGCTGGAGAGCCGCGGCTGCACTGGGGAGCTGTCTGCATGGTTGTGGGACAAGCCTAGGCCTTGTGCTTTCCTCTTAATCTCCTTCCCTGTGTCCATCCGCCATGGGCTTCTCACCACCCTGAGTCACTTCTCCTCTGGCACCTCCTTGGACTCAGGTGGTATAAAGTTCAGCCTTGCACTGATGGTCCAGGCGTTGCCCCAAGCTGGCCCCCGATCTGCTGTCTTGCCATACTTAGCTCTGTGCCCAGACTATTCTGTCCTTTGTTCCTGAAGCTTATCTTTTCTCTGAATCTGTGTACGTCCTAAACACCTTCTAACGTTAGAAGAAAACCTGTCTGCTCTGTCTTCCTGGCTTCAGTAGTGGAAGTCATTGTTTCTTCCCTCAACTCCTCCACCTCGTGAGTTGGAAATCTGGCACATAGCATCAGGGGTAATTATTAATTATTGCCAGATATGGCTATAAATTCCTAGGGGGCAGAGACAGGGTTATTTTAGCTCCCTTCAGTGCCTGGCACTGCCTGGTTCTTTATATACAGTAGATGCTTAATAAATATTTGTTGACTAATAGGTTTCGTGTCCCTTAAGATGAGCTGCTCTTAATTAGTTTAATAATAGAGCCCCCCCCCCTTTTTAATGTAGCATACAAACTGGGAAAATCTTTTGGGGATGAGGTGGGATATAAATAAACACTAATAAATTATTATAAGCATTCCAAAATGTTATTGTTAACCGATGATCTTTTCCTCCATTTGGTGTTTACTTTCCCAAAAAGTGAGAAAATCTTTAAAAAAAATTTTTTTTTTAACGTTTATTTATTTTTGAGACAGAGAGAGACAGAGCATGAACAGGGGAGGGGCAGAGAGAGAGGGAGACACAGAATCTGAAACAGGCTCCAGGCTCTGAGCTGTCAGCACAGAGCCTGACGCGGGGCTCGAACTCACGGACTGCGAGATCATGCCCTGAGCTGAAGTCGGATGCTCAACCGACCAACCACCCAGGTGCCCCGAGAAAATCTTTAATTAGTGCTGTTTGTATATGAGCTGTGAATCGACCTTAGAATTCTGCTAGATGCCATTGAAGCCTAATTCTTAGACTCCAGTGGTTGAATGTTCACAATAGAACACACTTCTAAGGATCATTTTAATGTATTTAACTTACTATTATCTGAATAATATTTATTTAGTGTTTCTTGTCACAGTTATTGCAAATGATAGTAATTTAGCTAGTTAATCTAAAATGGGTTGTTGTGCTAAAGACGCATAAAAGATCCCAATTAAGAACCAAGTAAATAAGTCTTTAAAGGAGATTTAAATCTCTCCACACACTTGCTCGGGATGAGAACTTTCCCTGTGTTGATGGTGATTGGCAGGTTGTATTCACTAATGTGGCAGGTGCCGAGGAGTCATTGTATGCTTTGAAGGAAATCAGACAACAAAACGTATTGAATTCCACCCTGGTATACTAAAAACACCTCTTTGTTATTTTGGTGACAGTGTTATTGAAATATAATTCACATATCATATAATTTTCCCCCTTATAAGGTGTACAATTCAGTAGATTTTAGTCTATTTATAGCTGTACAACCATCACCACTATCAATTTTAGAACATTTTCGTTACCCCATAAAGAAACCGCGATACCTTTAGCCATACACTGCATGGTCTTTTGTGACTGACTCCCTTTATTTAGCTTAATGTTTACAGGGTTCATCCGTGTAGTGGTGTGAATCAGTTCTTCATTCTTTTATATTGCCAAATAATATTCCATTATATGGATGTACCACATTTTATCCAATTCATTGCTTGATGGACATTTGGGTGTGTCCACTTTTTGGCTGTTAACAAATAGCACAGCTATGAACATTTGTGTGTAAGTTTTTGTTTTCCTTGAGTATATACGTAGGAATGGAATTAACTGGTCCTATAGTAAGTCTGCGTTTAACCTTTCAGGGTACTTCCAGATTGTTTTCCAAAGTGACTGTATTGTTTTACCTTACTAGGAATACTTTTACTGTGAGAAACTAGGATCATGCAATATATAAGAGGGTTTCTACATTTGCAAACTAGTACATTAGTTCACACTTCAGAGTTTTTCCTATTGATGGTTTTTTTCTAACAACTTTATTGAGGTATAATGGACATCCAGTACAATTCACCCATTTTAAGTGTCCAATTCAGTGATTTTAGTAGATTTGCCAAGTTGTGTACATATCACTATAATGTGGTAATTGATGCACATCACATTGTCTGGACATCTTCCTCACTGCAATATGACCTCTCTTCCCATTCCCATTTATTTGATCTGTCCTTACTCATTTAATGTTGTCATTTGCTGGCCCAGGTGGTAGCTGGGCCAAAGGGCTGAGAAAACTTCATGGCTAACAACATAAAACTGAGACACTTATATCAACTTAATTTTTTATTTCTTTTCTTTTCCTTTGAGGGGGGGGAGAGAGAGAGAGAGAGCAAGCGAGTGAGAGCACAAGTTGGGGAGAGGGGCAGAGGAAGAGAGAGAAAGAATCCCAAGCGGGCTCTGTGCTCAGCATGGAGCCTGATACGGGGGTCGATCCCATGACCCTGGGATCATGACCTGAGCCAAAATCAAGAGTCAGACACTTAATCAACTGAACCACCCAGGCACCCCTCAACTTAATTTTTTTCAAGTTCACAATTTCATACTGCAATTTTGAAATCCAGAACTCTCTGAAAATTGAGAATTTTTCATAACTTATTTGGTGGAAAAGCTTGATCTGAAATGACATGTGGATATGTATAATATTTATTTGTTCTATTTAATGTGAATAATCATGTCTTACTACACAAATATTAATATTTGATTATGGGGTGCTGCCTTAGCTCTCACTGGGGATTTGTAATAAATACAGATACGTGTATTCTTTCATCTTTTAAAATCCAGATGAACTAGCATAGCATACTGGCCCCAATGGTTTTTTTTTTATGTTTATTTATTATTTTTGAGAGAGAGAGGGACACACAGAGTGTGAGCGGAGATGGGGCAGAGAGAGAGGGAGACACAGAAACGAAGCCTGGCTCCAGGCTCTGAGCTGTCAGCAAAGAGCCCAACGTAGGCCTTGAACCCACGAACTGTGAGATCATGACCTGAGCCGAAGTCTGGTGCTTAACCGACTGAGCCATGCAGGCGCACCCCGCCCCACCACAGTGTTTTGGTTTGTTTTTTTAAGTTTATTTATTGAGAGAGAGAGAGGAGAGAGAGAACACGAATGGGGAAGGGGCAGAGAGAGAGGGAGAAAGAGAATCTCAAGCAGTTTCCGTGCTGTCAGTGCGGAGCTCAGCACAGGGCTCAATCTCAGGAACTGTGAGATCATGACTTGAGCCAAAATCAAGAGTCAGATGCTTAACCAACTGAGCCACCCAGGTGTTTCCTGGCCCCAACGGTTTTAGATGGTCTTATGGACCTATTTTTGCTTTCAGCAACCAGCACCTCAGGGCCTTTGCACTTGCTATTTGGCTGTTCTTCCTGGAAGGTTATTCCTCCAGATATCCTCTGGGGTCCTTTTTGTTATTCAGGTATCAACTTTGCAGGGATCCCCTTGCTGACCACCCCAAATATTTGTACTGCTGTCATTCTCTACTGTGTTGCCTTGTTTTATAATTTTCAGGACACTTATCCTCACCTACTGTGATCTAACATATTTGTCCCCTTGCTTGCTATCTATGTCTCATCCAACATAAGTCCCATAAAATCAGAGATCCTAGCTGTTGATTTGCGGGGACGCTGCTGAAAGGCACTGAGAGGTACAGCATGAAGACCACACCCCCCAGCTGTTGCAGCCTGTCCCTGCTGGAGTGTCTGCTGCTACTGAGCCAATTCTGCTTGGCTCACCCACGGGGAGGGAGCTGGACTTGACCTCACAGTCAGTGCTTTAGAGCTGCTCTCAGACTACCTAAGGCTGCTGCGTCTCCCAGAGCATCAAAAACTAAACGTCTGGTCCTCACTCTTGTGCCAGCCAGCCTGTCACCATGGAGATGGAAGCAGAAAGTTCTCGGAGTGGTCTCCAGGCCCCAAAGGGAGGACCCCTCAGCAGTGAGAGATATTAGACAATCACTGGCCTTCAGATTATCTTCTTTTTTCTTCAAATCTAGATTTTCATCCATGTTTTTGGGACAGGAAGAAAGTTGTAACCAAAATCAGTCTGCTCATTCTCTCGTCTCTCGTCAGATAACTAGGTGATGGGCATGCTTTCTGATATAACACACAAGGTAACAGAATGTGTAATTTCTTCTGTTCTAGCTCTTTCGCCCCTCAATTTACACCTGGTTTTACAGCAAAATACTCGTGAAAGTCAAGGTCTAGGCAAGAATCCTGGCCTCAGTTTATTTGCTTGTTAGATTTAAGTGTCTTTGCTGAAGGACCAGTTGAGACAGCTGCTTGTGGCCATGGTTCCGAGGGCCCTTGTCACTCCAGAGTGCCTCCATGTTGGCATCGACGGTTTGAGTCTTCCTAAAGTTTAACCAAGTGAGAGTGTTATGAGTTCCACTCCTAATCTCATACCTCACCTGCTGCGTCACTTTGGGGTGGTCTCTCCATCCCTGTGAGACTGTTTCCGGTTGGTGCAGTGGGGATGTGATAGCCCCCCGAGGGTTTATGGTAAGGCTTAAATGGACAACCATTTGTAAAGTTGGGCACAGAGGAGGGTCTTGATCATGTCCGTTCCCTTCTTTAGCATCTGCCTAGGATTGCTTGATATGCTCAAAACGATTTCACTCCTTCGGAACATTTGTGGGAATTTGAAAACCACGGAAGCTCAAATATGTTTTATGAATTTGCCTAAACTATGTAGAATGGCTGATACTCAACTCCTTTTGATTCACAAAATGGAAATTTGGTATGGTTGAACTTACTACTTCTGTGTGCGTCTATTTCACAGTAAACGCAGGCGGGGAGGGCAGCAGAGGGGTGAACACGGAGGGTCAGTGCCTTCAGTGCTTTGTGCTGAACCTAAGGTTCCATTCTGTTTGGTCCTTAAGAGCACTGGAGAGCTACAAGAGCCCGAACTGCAAGGCCTGCGGGGCTGTGGAGGGGCTTGTGTGTGAGCAAGGCATGACGAATGTCAGGAGCAGGCACGGTCTACAAATGAGGCATTGCATAGACGTCGAGAGAATTTAAGGTTTTGGTCCTAGTTTACTTTTATGGAAAATGGATTGAGTCCTTCATGGGCTCCGTCTTTTCTTCATTAAAAAGGAAATCCTCAAATCTTGTACCACTATCATGTGTTTCTATATCTGTGTATTTCCTTGCCATTTTGAAATAAAGTTATAATTAAGGGTTGACAGAGGAGAGAGTTGAAACCGAGAGAATAAAACATAAAAATAACTTCCTATAAAAATTCAAACTTTATATGCAATTTCAGTTCATTACCTGGGCATTAAAAAGGGGAGAGTCAGCTTATCTTTTAAGCTAGCATCTCATCCTTGGAAATGTAAAAATGTGAAGTTTGGTTCTGGAGGGTGAAAATGTCATTTCTTGAACACAGAGGAACATACGAGAATTAGAAGGGACAAATAACAGAAAATGAGCTGAAAGATACACTTCGTTCAGAGCCTATCCCCCTTGGTTTACTCAGCTCTCCACGGGCACCCCAGGATCGGTTCCCTCGCCACCCCGTGTTTTGAGTTGGAGCCATCATCTTCTTGAAAGTATCGGACAAGGTTCAGAGTATTGGCGTCAGGATTTTATTTCTACATTGTGGGAGGAGGGCCTTTCCTGAGGACATTGAAGCAGGGGGCTTGTGTAAAACATTTGGGGACCAGGGTCATGGGAATAGTCTTATTTTTCATTATTCATTCTTGATTTCATTTGGAATAAGCTTCACACATAAGTACATGTGTTTTACTTTACCTTAGAGGAGTAAAAAGCAGCTTGGGCCTATTTACCCAAGGTCCTTCAAAAGTCAGGGGTGACCCAGGCCATTTGGACGTTTTTTCCTCTAAAGCTCCCAGTATGTTATGATGTGAAGAAATGACAAAGCATATTTCAAGTTGTGACATATTTTAAATATTTACGTTGAACAAATTACTGCTTTTTAACAAACGTATACAATATAGTTGAGCTCTTCCCAAGAAAATAAAAGATAGTAAAAAGAAGTAGTAATGTATCATAGACTATGTGGTCCAGGCACTGAATGAAACAGCTTCTCCCTCCAGTGCAGTGGCTTCTCTTTGACTGCATCTGGAATCTCCTTAGGAGATAAAGTGGAAAGTCTAAGTTTAAGGGCCTTGGAATTGGAGACCTGGGTCCAATGGCTGGGCCTGGAAAGGATTGTAGAGCTTCCCTGAGCTGGGTCATCAGGGAGATTCCCAGGACAGTTCCTATTACTGCCTTTGTTACTGTAAGCATGTTTTCATCCTCAAACCTTCCTTCTCCCTGAATTCCCTTCCTGTCAGGGCCTAAATCTCTCCTCCTTCCCTCCCTCCTTCCTTTTTTTCTTTCCTTCCTTCCTTCCCCCGCCCCCTGCAACCTGCCTTCCTGCCTGCCTTCCTTCCTTCCTTCCTTCCTTCCTTCCTTCCTTCCTTCCTTCCT